>NC_068993.1:9999126-10000491 GCF_001194135.2 Octopus bimaculoides
TTATTTATTTATTTATTTATTTATTCTTCCTCTTCTTTCTTCCCTTCTTTTATTACTTATTTCTCCCCACATTTATATACCCCTCACATATTGTGCGTTCCACACATTCTGATTGAATCCTCATTGCGTCAACATTTACCTCCTTGCGACAATGTAACCTGGAGAGCAGCTGGCGGTATACACCTCACTTAGATTTTACCACTTCTGAGGTTCCACTCGCTATAGAACATATATAATCCGGATTTTGCATACGCCATTCCGTAACTCCTGTATTATTTTTCGTACACTCGGCAACGCTGGTCGCCTTCTGAGGAAAATAAAAAGAGCATTTTTCAGCTCATCGTTTTTCGATAAGGAAAAAAAACCCCCACAACCTTCTGTCTCAATAAACTACAATTGTTCCTGGAAGTTGTCTTTTTATATTTGCTATCAAATAATTACTAGGGAAAGGCAAGGCCGGTGCAGCTTGGCACTAGTGATGCCGCAATTCATTTCTACAGCTGATTGAATTGGAGCAATGTGAAATAAAGTATGTGTATGCATGTATGTATGTATGTATGTATGTATGCATGCATGCATGTATGTATGTATGTATGTATGTATGAATCGTTATAGATTTGGTAGACGGAAACTGAAAGAAGCCCGTCGTATATATATATATATATATATATATATATATCCTTCGAACGACAACGCGATACGGGCTCAATTACAGTTGAAGTCAATTCGCTTGTTTTATGTCACTAAAGATTTAGGTCAAGTTGTGAATGTTATTATCATAATAGTCCATTAACCTTCTTTGCAAATAAAGGGATTTGTACCCAGACAAAAGGAATCTGACCTTTTTACACTTAATATTAACCAGTTGAATCAGGATATCATGGCAGGAAATAAATTCCTCTCTTTCTCTGTCTCTCCTTCTTTCTCTCTTTACTTTTCTTTTAATCTTCTTTCTCTCAGTTCAATTCCTTCCTCCCTATTTTTAATCTTTGTAATTTCTCTCCATCTTCTTCTCATCCTCCCCTCTTTCGATGTCTTACCCTGTCATAATGTCGTCGTGTATTTAGAGAGAAATTCGATCGGAAAGCAAGAACGAAACGAGATCAACTAATTGGTTCGATCGATAGATGAGTACTTCAGAGAAAGGGGGGAAAAGACAGAGAGAGGGGCAGTGGGAGGGAGAGGGAGTGAGTGAGTGAGTGGGAAAGAAGGAAAGATAGATAGATAGAGAAAGGATGAAAGAGGGAGAGACAATGGCAGAGAGATATCCGGTGACAGAGAAAAAGAGAGAATGTGCGCTTTTCCTCTCTTACTTAATCATAGACACAGTGGAAAAGAGAGGGAGAGAGAGAGAGAGAGAGAGAG
>NC_068993.1:10000568-10002088 GCF_001194135.2 Octopus bimaculoides
GAGAGAGAGAGGGGAGAGAGAGAGAGAGAGAGAAAGACGGATAGACAGACTGACTCTGGACAAACAGAGAGACAGACAGACTGACACACAGAAACAAAGAGCGATAAAGAGAAAAAGAGAGGCGGAGACAAAGACAATATGTGTAAGAGATAGATAGATAGATAGATAGATAGATAGATAGATTTCTTTATTAGCCACGCAGGGCCGAACACAGAGGGGACAATACAATGTAGAAGTTTTCTTTTTCGAAATCGATCAAAAGGGAACGAAAAACCTTTTTTTTTATTCATTTTATTTTATTTTATTTATTTATTTATTTATTTTATTGGACGGATAAACAGGAAAATAACACAAAAGTCATTGTTAACAATTAGAGTTCCCAATATGGGGAGGAAATGTAACATTAACTAGGTTTATCCGTGGAAAGAAAAACCTCCGAAAAAGAACCACGGTGAGCTCGGAAACGTAAAAGAAAAACATTAACATGAGAGCAAGGCACACTTTCTCTCTTTGTTTTATAGGTTCATGCTCAAGGTGGTTCCGTCATTTATTTGTACCATTCTTGCCACATTCACCCACCTTTTGTTGAACCTTTCATTAGACAAAACTTCCCTCTCCATTCTCACCTTCCTCTTCAAGTGATACTTGAAGAAGTTGATGAGGAGTTATCCAGAGAGGAAAGTGTTTGTCTCTAAACCTTTCGCACGAGTCCACCACACACACATTCTTTCACCATAGCCACCAGTACAACGAAGACTGCCTTGCCTTCCCGGTTAAAGGAAGGTGGCGGGGCAATATTCACGATAGATTCGGACGACAACCGAATTCGTCCCACACGTGACTTCAGCCGTTCGACATAAGCCCACAGGTCTGAAATGTCTGGACATTGCACGAGTGCGTGCGAAATGGTTTCGTCGCTCTGACTGCATCTCGAGCAAGTCCGTGTTTCTTGAACCTTGCCTGTAGAGCTGATCCCGAACGGGCAATGTTTCCCGATAGCATTGCCAGCCAGGGATCTCTGGAAATTGTCCGTAGGTCCTGGCAAGAAAGTGGTCCTGACGAAGCGGCCCAGGTATTCCTCGTCGACCCCCAAGGTCTCCCCAAGAATGTCGTCGCACCTCCCCCCCCACTAATCCTTTGTAGAACGCCTTCGTGGAATTGAAGTCGCACAAGTTTGAACGCGGACGGCAGAGTTGCTCGAGAGCATGGCGACACTCGCGGTCTCTGTTTGATTCACGATCGCAGTTCGGTGAAAGAGACGAGCTGTGACAAAGCGCGTCTCACAAACGGCGGCCAGGAATACTGCCCTTACTTTCAAATCCAGACTCTTTCGAAAAAGCACCGCAGTACCACCACCGCCCATTCTCGGCAGACACAGGGGAAAATAAATATCGAATTGTCTGCTGAACATGAGTAGAATGCAAACTTGTTTGGGAGAGAGAGGGAGAGAGAGAGAGGGAAAGAGAGAGAGAGAGAGAGAGAGAGAGAGAGAGAGAGAGAGAGAGAGAGAGAGAGAGAGA
>NC_068993.1:10002525-10003420 GCF_001194135.2 Octopus bimaculoides
GACGAGAACGGTTTCTTTACAATGATGTAATGTTCTCATTAATCAATCAAAGAAGTCGTTGGAAATGGCCGTAATGTGAATCGATTTAACTAGATCCCACATACAAAACATACACACACACAACATACATACATACATGTACTCACATACACACACATACATACATGCACACATACATACACACACGTACATACTTATATTTTATGCATATATATATATATTGATGCGACCACCGAAAATACAAATTAATGTTATATCCCTATCTCCCGAGCTGGGTTTGAAACCGTATTCTGGTTGTTGAGCATAATGGCATTTCCTTTGTCTTGTCAACAACCACAGCTATTTTTAGCGTAGGAGTGATCGCTGACCCTTTCCGGTCAGCGAAAGTTCAAAAAAACAAGATAGAAATTGTACTGAACTGACCCAGCTTTGGGAGGGGGTAAGGTAGCACTGTAAAGCTACGGTATTTGTGATAAACAAAGAATTGGCGCGAACAGTTGGCCAGAGGAGTGGGCATCAAGCAATTGGCGTACGGAGTTGGGATCAAGCAGTTGGCGAAGGCAGTTGGCCAGGGAGTTGGATGAAGTGAAGATGTCCAGTAGTTGGATGAAGAACGAGAGCCAGTGAAGATGAACAGTGATAAGTCTGACAGAGAGAGGCCGAGAGAGAGGGCCTATGGTCAGCAGGTACGAGTCAGCAGAAATGCATAGAGTCTCAGAGAGAGAGGGACAGAGAGATGGAACTGTTGCGGCAGGCAAAAGAAAGTAGTAGGCTACTTTGGTCAGTTCTTGTGAGAACTTTGAAAGAAAGGAAATTATTACGGTAAAGGTTTGTGTAAATATTCATCCAAGAAAAATGTACTTGTCGTTACATGTGTTAAAAGAACTGTTAACTG
>NC_068993.1:10003520-10004270 GCF_001194135.2 Octopus bimaculoides
CATGTGGTTGGTAAGCAAGCTATTTACCACACAGCCACTCCTGCGCCTGTCTAATAAATTTTTTATTGAACACAAATATAGCGCATTACTTAAAGAAACGAATAATAAACTAATGAAATAAATCGCAGAAGTTTCAGGAAATTTATTAATTATTGTTTCACCAAAACAAGATTCAATAGATAAGAGTGTTACTTATGCCACACCCTGTATATTATATAATCTGTTTGAATTATAACTGCATTTATAATTTTCTTCCGTTTTTTTTTCTTTTTTTTTTTCTGAAGAGTCACGTAGATCCTCAAGGATCATGTGGATCCCAGTTACTTTAATAAATGTAAAGAGTAATAAATTAAATGAAGCAATGCAAGAAAAATCACGTTTTACGATAAAACATATTATGGGAGAACTATGTAGAGTGGGGTGAAGTAATGTGACAGTAAATTGTAGTGAAATTAGTGAAGAATTTATTATTGACGATAGATAATGAGATGTGAAGAAATACAATAGGTCAGATAAAGTAATGAAGGAAAAGTTAGCTGTGGGATAGATGTAGTGATATACGATAATAATAATAATAATAATAATAATAATAATAATAATAATAATAATAATAATAATAATAATAATAAGCCCAGTGTCACTTTGATGGCATTCCCTGCTCTCTCACTCAATAATAATAATAATAATAATAATAGTAATAATAATAATAATAATAATAGTGGTGATGATGATGACGACGACGACGACGAC
>NC_068993.1:10004280-10009333 GCF_001194135.2 Octopus bimaculoides
AAGAAGAAGAAGAAGAAGAAGAAGAAGAAGAAGAAGAAGAAGAAGAAGAAGAAGAAGAAGAAGAAGAAGAAGAAGAAGAAGAAGAAGAAGAAGAAGAAGAAGAATTCTTTCTATTGGAAGCAAAGCACAAGGTTTCAAATTTGGGGGAAGGGATTAAGTTGATTTCTGGAAGTTACCCATCGTCCCCGGCTCGAAAGCCCTCCTGAAGAGACTGAGCAGTTCGACATCGTTAACGCCTAGCGTCTCTCCAGGTGGGTCATCGCTCTTTTTTCCTCCACCAACCCTCTAAAGAACTCATGAGTGGATGTTCCACTGTATCGCATTGTCTGACTGGTACAGGGCAGTGAGTGCTTGGCAACATTCCAGATGCCAGTCACCCTGCCTCGGTCTCTTCTTGACCCAGGACTGCAGCTCAGTCAAGGAGACGAGCTGGGGAAAGGTATGTTTGACAAACGAGGATCACACCTGTTCATCGTTTAGGCAGAATATCTGGAGATGCTGCAGATTCAGTGCATGTCTGCGCATCATTAGCCACGGCATGTCCAGCCCTCCTCGTAGAGAATGTTGGCAGCAGATGGACCGCCTCACCAATGAAACCTGTCCCCTCCACAAGAATTTGAAGAGGAGGCGCGAACGGGAGCAAGGCACGACATGCAAGCGGTAGATGACGGACGTGATGTACACATTCGCTACCTCTGCTCAACCTTTCAGTGACAGCTTCCTCGTCGCCCATTTCTGGGTGAGACTAGCCAGCCTACTCTTTATCTCGTTCCAATTCTTATCCACTTGGAGGTCTGGTCCGAACCAAACCCCGAGCAACTTTACCGGTCCGTCCGTCCAACGCCCAACAATGCTGTTAGACAGCATGGACTTGCCTCTCAAGGTGCGGAGTTGCAAGCACGCCGACTTTTCCGGGTTAAGTTTTACTTCCGTCAACTTTTCATATTCCTCCAATGATGTACGACCATCTCGATTTCTGAGGTATCCGACACCATTACGGTGGTGTCTGCATACCCCGACACAGCCCTTCTGCGTTCCGGTTCGAGCGGGATGCCCTGCAGCAGCTCCAGCTTCCGTAGTAAAGGCTCAATAGTCAATATATACAGAAGGTAAGAGAGAGAGGGCACCCATCACGGACCGATCGCGAGATCTGAAACGGATCTGAGAGGTGGCCATTAACTTTGACCACCGAGCAGATGCTGCTGTGCACTGCAGAGATCCATCTTCTGAAGACGGGGCCGAAGCCAGCTGCTTTGAGGACAGCCTACACTTTCTATGATGTATCGCACAAATTGACCTTTCTATGATGTATATGTCGCGCACATATCGCTGTGATGCATGTGACTGGTGTACTCTTCGTATATTTGTACCCCAGTGTCACTTTGATGGCATGCACGACTTCTCACTCGATAATAATAGTAATAATAATAATAATAATAATAATAATAATAATAATAATAATAATAATAATAATAATAATAATAATCATTAGGGTGTGTATGTAGTTAAGGTGGAGACAAAATAAACGATACTGAACAGAGTTGATGCTATTAAAAAAATTATGAACAAAACAGAGTGTATTATTAAAATATTGGTTTACTATTAGAAGGAGCTGTGTGTTATTATCTGCTGCAAGAAGATAATAACACACAAGTTACTTAGTCTATGTTACATTGTTCCTAAAGCAGATATATATATATGTGAATCTCTGAAGAGGCCTAGCGGTTCGGGCATGTAACCCCATTTCAACATGTCATCCGATAATCACTCCGGCAAGAAATATTCGGATAGAATGGGTCATGCTAAAGCTGTAAGATTAAACTTCTGTTCATTCTCTAATTTCTTATGTACTTTGTACTTCTTTATGTAAACCAGGTTGGCAAAATAACATGGTTTGTCATAAACACCTGTACTTTAGGTTTTTTCTTTTTTTGTTACTTTAGCTATGAATTAAATTAAGGAATTCAACGAGATACACTGTCTGCAAGTAGTTGGGTTCAGCATATTATCCTCCATTTTCTAATTGATATATATATATAAACGCCTTGCTCACGAATGACCATGGGATTGCACCTAGAAAGTTCCCCTGGAAAGTCCGAGCAAGGTTGTTTGTGGAAGAGCAGCAGTTACTGATGCATACCAGTCTCCCCTCTCCACGCCACCGACGTTGTCCAAGGTAAGGCAAAGGGGGCGATACAGCTTGGCACCAGTGACATTGCAGCTCATTTCTACAGCTGAATGAACTGGAGCAATGTGAAATAAAGTGTCTTGCTTGAGAACACAACATAGAAACCGATCCGGGAATGGAATTCATAACTTCACGATTTTAAGTCCGACGTTTAACCACTGAGCCTTGCGCCTTCACTAAAGCAGATATAGTAAACTAATAATTTTTTAAATCAATTAATTGAATTCCACATTAGCCATACGAAGAATTAGCCATATGAAGAGTTCTAACTTAAGTATATTTGGCTATAAGACAGAACTTGGTCGTTTGGCTATAAAACAGGACTTGTTCGACGAGACACGTATAGTGAAAGGGGATGCTACTTCATTTACTACTGAAGTCTGCTGTCGCGACTTTACAGCTGTTTCGGTGTCCTATTTCCGGCAGAAGATTACTCCGGAACCCAGACAACTGAAAAAGTTACCAAGAAATTAGATATAGCTGCTAAAAGCAGTAGAAGGTGGTTATAATTGACAAGAGACCGCAAATAGAACCTTCCTGCAGGCGAAGGCTAATTTAGTTCATAATTTCTCACTCGAGTGAAAGGTAATCCAGTACAGAATTCTTCACTTAGGTGAAGTGCAGGAACGAAGTTGCGAAATGCTGGTGGCCTTGTGATGCCTACTGATGATACGGCATAGTAATGTATTCAGTAGAAGGATTCGTTTTCGGCATAGTAATGTATTCAGTAGAAGAATTCTCAATGACTCTAAATAGCTGCGACAGTTTCTGTATGGTGCAATGCAACTCCGACATTCACTTCACCTTACGTTTAATTTAAACTACCACTAATTGGTCGTTTGCTGCCTTTAATTCAGTCCACACTGTAAAAAAAAAAGCATTCAGACCAAGGATAACTTCCATCCTTCCTCCCTTTCGTCAGTCTTAGAAGCCCTGCAATGAGTCATAAACGCTGTTCTTTCTTTCTTGAGAAAAAACAAGAACATGTATCCTTTAGTAATATCAAAGAAATATCTCAATCCATTTTGAGCATAAAATGTAGATTGCTATGAAACAATCCCAGCAGCTTAATCGGTTCAATTGACGTTGGAATGCTTTCAGTGTCTGTATAGCTAAGTGGAGTAATTTCTAATTTAAACATGAGACCTAATATTTTTTTAGATACGTAGCGAAGTTTTGCTTTTAAATAATGTTAATCTGAAAACGTTAATTACATAGGCGCTGGCGGTCTTAGGTTCAGTCCTACTGCACAGCACTTTGGGCAAGTGTCTTCTACAAAAGCTCCGCATCAACCAAAGCCTTGTGAGTGGATATGGTAGGCGGAAACTGGAAGAATCTTGTTGTTTATGTGTGTGTGTGTGTCTATCGTTGTGTTTGTCCTCCACCACCACTTGACAACCAGTGTTGGTTTGTTTACGTTCACGAAACTTACTGGGCCGGCAAGAAAGATCGATAGAATATTTGCCAGACTTAAAACAAGATAAATGCTGCGGTCTATTTATTCGACTAAAACTCTCGACGGCGGTGCCCCAGCATGGCCGCAATCCAGTGACCGAAACAAGTTGTTGGCACTCCGTCGAGGGTTCCAGCTGATCCGATCAACAGAACAGCCAGCTCGTGAAGTTAACGTGCAAGTGGCTGAGCACTCCACAAACACGTGTACCCTTAACGTAGTTCTCGGGGACATTCAGCGTGACACAGTGTGACAAGGCTGACCTTTTGAATTACAGGCACAACAGAAACAGGAAGAAAGAGTGAGAGAAAGTTGTGGTGAAAGAGTACAGCAGGGTTCGCCACCATCCCCTGCCGGAGCCTCGTGGTGCTTTAGGTGTTTTCGCTCAATAAACACTCACAACGTCCGGTCTGGGGATCGAAACCGCGATCCTATGACCGCGAGTCCGCTGCCCTAACCACTGGGCCATTGCGCCTCCCGACCGAAACAAGTAATAGATAATCATTATACTGATTACAAATTTTGGCTCAAAGCCAGCAAATTCAGGAAATTGATCACAGCACTCAGTCGGTTCCTATTCTATTGACCACACACGGAAAGATGAGAAACAAAACTGACCTCGGTGGAATTTAAGCACTGAACCTAAAAACGCCACAAAGCTTTTTCTCTTTGTTTACCGAAGTGCTAGCGATTCTACCAGCCCATCGCCTTCAAAGATATTCATTATAATTAGCCACTTAGAGAGAAATATTTTATCGCGTGCAATTGGTGTGATAAACAGATAACATACATTCAATGGGTGTCATACATAGACTACTTTCTTTCGCTATCTAAGACTTCTACTACTACAGGAATATTCAATAAATGGATTTTATGAAAATATGGAAATACCATATACCATTCCATTCATAGTGAAAAGACTTCTCATGATAACGAATAAGACAAAACTAGTATACAACCTCTGTGTCATTTCATAGTAATCTCTCTCTCTCTCTCTCTCTCTCTTTCTCTCTCTCTCTCTCTCCCTCTCTCTCTCTCCCTCATTTACTCCATAATCCACTGTATGAAGCAACAGTTGTAGATCCCAGTCAAGTTACCGCGTGTAGAATACATTTCTTACCCTTATATCAACGATAACCGTTTGTAGTTTAATAATAAATAAATCTTGTTGACGTTAGATGTAGCAACATTCATGCCTTTCCCAGACATTACGAGCGGCGTCGGTAAAAAAACAAAAAAAAACCCAGAAAAGTCACAACTGAAAATATAGAAAATTAGGTTGCTGTCAAAAACCAGAGCCTTACCATTTTTTTTTTGCAGTACTACTGTTGTTATTGTTGTTGTTGTTGATGATGATGATGATGATGATGATGATGATGATGATGATGATGATGATGATGAACTGGAGGAAG
>NC_068993.1:10010105-10010924 GCF_001194135.2 Octopus bimaculoides
TATATATATATATATATATATGTGTGTGTGTGTGTTTGTGTCTGTGTTTGTCCCCCCGTCAACATCGCTTGACAACCGATGCTGGTGTGCTTACGTCCCCGTAACTTAGCGGTTCGGCAAAAGAAACCGATAGAATAAGTACTAGGCTTCCAAAGAATAAGTCCTGGGGTCGATTTGCTCGACTAAAAGGCGGTGCTCCAGCATGGCCGCAATCAAATGACTGAAACAAGTAAAAGAGTAAAGAGAGTAAAGAGAGTAAAAGAGAGTAAAAGAGAGTAGTGTAATTTAAAAAAAGTAATGACTGATATTTCCAACATGTAAGGCGACCGTGTAGAAAGAAGTTTGCTCTCTTTATCACGTGTAATACTTTGTAGATTGGTGCATGGTAGCAGTTGCCTTAAGGCATTGGCAGTTGCTTAGAGGCGCCGCGAGGCGAGGGGTCCAATACAGACCTATGCTGTGGTTTTCTCTCAATATATGAATAATATGTGGCCCAGTGAATTGATTTGCTGAGGAGCCTTGGGTCTAGGGGTTCAATCCTGACCTATGTATGTTGTGACTTGTTCTCAATATATAAATAATATAGGGCCCAGTGAACTGATTTGCTCAGGAGCCTTGGGCAAGTGTCTTTTTCTATAGCCCTGGGTCATCCAATGCCTAGTTAGTCGACGGCAACTGAAAGAAACTGTTGTGTGTGTGTGTGTGTGTGTGTGTGTGTGTGTGTACATACATATACGCTAATACTGAACAATGAGAATGAGTGTCCAACACTAAATCGGTGGATAAATATTCTTTATTTGTGAGTGTGTGTTTATATAT
>NC_068993.1:10011545-10012376 GCF_001194135.2 Octopus bimaculoides
AAAGATGTTTTACATTTTCAAATCCCTTATATATATATATATATCAATGTGGTATGAATTATTGTTGTGTAACGCAGTACAATGGCAATGTTTCTGCTTTCCAGTTGTATTCATTTTCTATATTAAGACCAAAACGTGTTTTCGCTACGCAACTCATTCTGTAGTTACTGTTTGATGTTTTGTTTGTTTTAAATTTGTTTTGCTTTATTATGCTTTTCCTTTTTATTTATTTTTAGCACTGAAGTTTGGTCTGTCTCTATCTCTCTGTCTGGTACCATGTGTGTATAAAAACATTGGCAGTCTGTGGCTTGCTGTATCTGTGTCAAGAACTCCATGGTTTCTGCTTTTCTTTTCTCTTCTTTTCCTTTTAGTGTTTTTTTTTTTTTTTTTTTTTTCGATTTTGGTATTGCAGTTGTTGTTGTTTCTGCGGCTGCTTCTACTGTAACTACTGCTGCTACCGTGGTTGAGGCTGTTATTATTTGCTTCTTCTACTACTACTACTACTACTACTACTACTATACTACAATCACTACTACTTCTGTTCCTATACACACATACACACACACACACACACACACACACACATTCGTTCGGGCAATACAAACCATCCAAGTGAAGCAGCTATAGGCGTGGTGTATATATGAGTGCGCCTCTCTCTCTCTCTTTCTCTCTCCCTCCCTCTTTATCACTCTCCCTCCCTCCATCACTTTCTCTATTTCTTTCTCTCCCCACCTCTCTCTGCGTGTGTGTGCGCGTGTGTGTGAGCAAACTTTTCTACTCTAAGTACAAGGCCCGAAATTTTTGGGGGAAGGGAGCCAGTCGATTAGATCG
>NC_068993.1:10012905-10013349 GCF_001194135.2 Octopus bimaculoides
GTAGTAGTAGTAGTAGTAGTAGTAGTAGTAGTAGTAGTAGTAGTAGTAGTAGTAGTAGTAGTAGTAGTAGTAGTAGTAGTTGCATACGTGTTCTTGATGGTCACGAGTGAACAACATTCACGCGCGCACACACATACATATAAATATATATATGTAATCACACACACAGATATACATATGTATACATGTGTGTGTGTGTGTATGTGAGTGTGTGTGTGTGTATATGTGCATGTGTGTGTATGTGTGTGTATGTGTGTAGGCGCCAGTGTGACTGTGTGGTAAAAAGTTTGCTTTCCAATCACATGGTCCCAAGTTCAGTCCCGCTATGTAGCAACTTGAGAGAGTTTCTACTAATGTGGTGCCAGGCCGACCGAAGCCTTGTGAGTGGATTTGGTATACAGAAACTGAAAGAAGTCCGTGTTTATATAATATATCATATATATA
>NC_068993.1:10013868-10016983 GCF_001194135.2 Octopus bimaculoides
ATCTACGTGCGTGTGTGTTTGTCTCCCACCACCGCTTGACAACAGGTGTTGGTGTGCTTACATCTCCGTAACTTAGCGGTTCGGCAAAATATACTGATAGAATAAATACCAGCCTTAGAATTAAAAAAAAAAAACAGGTATTGGTGTCGATTTCTTTGATTAAAAATTCTTCAAGGCGGTGCCCCAGCATGGCCGCAGTCTAATGACTGAAACAAGTAAAAGATACATAATTATGAGTGTACACAGTTATTAGAGGAATCTATGAGATATATTAGGACACGATATGTGAATAAATATGTTTATATTAGGCACACACCTAACTCAAAAATACACGGAAAATACCAGCTGGAACTTATTAGTGGAACTGAGTGTATTTGCTTTCGTTTTAAACACTGTAGCAATTGCTGTTATAATTGTTGTTGTTGATTAATAAAATGGTTAATTAAAATAAAGATGATATCGTAAACAGTTACTGAAACGTACATATATGAGCTGACATAGCTGTGTGGTTTAGGAGCTCGCTTTGCAATCATGTGCCTGACGCCCTGGGGGTAAGTTGTCTTTTGTGTCTTTCATTATAGCTCTTAATGGTTCGGCAAAAAATAACGATAGAATAAATACCAGGCTTAACAAACAATGAGTTGTGAGGTTGATTCATTCGACTAAAGAAAAATAAATTTAACTGAATTAAGGTTTGATAGCTTAGAAGAATATCTCAGCACTGAAGTTTTCAATGCTGACACTAGTGAAATAGTTGAATCGTCAGAGTGTCAGACAGAATGCTTCGTGGTACTTGATACAAACTCTCTATGTTCTGAGTTCAAATTCCACCAAGGTCAACTTTGTCATTCATCTTTTCGGTGGGCAGCTTTAGCAAAACGCAAGGAAACGTAACAGCTGCCCTCACCAAGTAGATAAAGCTAACACTCTTTATTCAGATTTCGAGAACTCTGCAGAGGATTTGTGCATTTCCAAGTAACACTTTTTGTTTTGTTTTGTAAAAGCTCTATCTCAAATTTACTTCTGTTTATTTCAGTCCAGTTTGTAAGCTTCTTACTTATAGTTCCCAAGGTTTCACCAACAAGAGATACAGCGCACACCTTCGTCAATAACCACAGCTTTTTTTGTTTCCTACTTCAAATAATCAAATCTGACTTGTTTCTCTTCTCTTTCCGATTACCCTGTCATCACCAGGACATGCAAATATTTATGATTAAACAGGTTTACCCCTCCCACCTTCTGGAGCTTGTTCATTCCACGTCTTTATTTTATTCAATCCACACTTGCCACACCTCTCTAAATAAATCATTTTTACGACATTACCGTGTCTTCCATTTTTCTTTTCTTTTTGGACCAGCATCGTCATAAGCCTTCTCCTTTTCCTTTTCATTCATTCCCTCTCTGTCTCACTCTGAAACTTTGCCCTTCTCTTCATATGCTTTTGGCTTTCCTCTGCCACCACCTCCTCTTCCTCCCCTCCTCCCCCTCTTCTTTTTCTCCTTTCATTTTTCGTATATCACTATGTAATAACAACGGATATAAACGTTGGTACCTTGGTTGATTGGTTGGATTATCTAGTAACGCTTTACGTGTAAAGCGAGAGGGAAGAAAGAGAGGGCGAGAGGGAAGAAAGAGAGAGCGAGAGAGAGAGAGAGAGAGAGAGACAGACAGAAAGAGAGAGAGAGAGATTAAAAGGGAGATATAAAGAAAGCTAACTTAAGAAGCACCGGATAAGCGCACGTATTAGGCTTGGGGCGCAGGTAAGCCAATGAACAAAGAGAATCTACCCACGTCCAGGGAGAACGAACCTCAGTGACGAGGATGAAAAAGAAAGGGAATAAATGACAAAGTAAGTTAGGGGCGGGGTTACGCAAAGAAAGAAATTTAATATACTGATTTTAATTGTAAAAGAAGAAATAGTATTCATTTCATCATTTTTATTTATGCACCAAGAAATTTCATAGAAATTAGATTGAAATACTAGTATGCTTGACACAGTTCCTCGTAATTCCCATGACGACAACAGCATACTTCTAAAGTTATTCGTTACATGACGGTTAATACTAATACATCAGTGTGTGTGCGTGTGTGTGTGTGTGTGTGTGTGTGTGTGTGTGTGTGTGTGTGTGTGTGTGTGTGTGTGTGTGTGTGTGTGCGTGTGTGTGTGTAAGTATATGATGTGTGTGGCCTAGTAGTCAGTGGGTTACACTCACGATCCTAAGATCGTAGTTTCGACTCCCAAACCGGTGCCGCGTTGTGTGCTTGAACAAAACTCTTTATTTCACGTTGCTCCAGTCCGCTTAGCTGTAAATAGCTAACCCTGCGGCTGACCGCTGTTTCGTTAAGTAGGTATGTTGGCCTACCCGCATGGCCAGTGCAATGGCCTCACTCGAAAACTATAACCGTAGAAAAGAGGATAGAGGGAATTATCATAAGACTTGTAGGACGAGAGCGCATATTAGGCTTTGGCCAGGCAATGAGTAAAGGAACACTACTCACAGATAACACAATGTTTCATGCTGGGACACTGCCTTGAAGGATTTAGTCGAACACATCGACCCAAAGATATAAACAAACTACCTCTGGTCGTGGGAGACAAACACAAGTACAAAAACACAAACATATATATTCACACCAAGGAATTGGTTGGCCTGGGACTATAGTAGAAGACACTAACTCAAAGTGCCGCGCTGTGAGGCTAAACCCGAAACCACGTAGTTGCAAAGCGACCTTCTTAATCACGCAATTATATCTGCACCTAAGGCGGCGAGCTGGCAGAAATGTTAGCAGGCCGGGCGAAATGCTTAGCCTTATTTCGTCTGCCTTTACGTTCTAAGTTCAAGTTCCGCCGAGATCGACTTCGCCTTTTATCTTTTCGTGGTCGATAAATTAAGTACCAGTTACGCACTGGGGTCGATGTAATCAACTTAATCCCTTTGTCTGTCCTTGTTTGTCCCCCCTATGTTTAGCCCCTTGTGGGCAATAAAGAAATTAGAAACGTTAGCGCGCCGGGCGAAATGCTTAGCGGTATTTGGTCTGTCTTTACGTCCTGAGTTCAAATTCCGCCGAGGTCGACTTTGCCTTTCATCCTTTCGGGGTCGATAAATTAAGCACC
>NC_068993.1:10018574-10019183 GCF_001194135.2 Octopus bimaculoides
TATATATATATATATATGTATGTATGTATGTATGTATGTACACATACATACGTACACACACATACACATACATATGCACATACAAACACGCACGCGCGCACCCACAGATGCACACACACACACAGGCATACATAAATACATGCATATATTTATACAGGCACATAGGAGTTTGCAAACCTCTATCTGTGTGTGTGCGTGCGTGCATTTGTGTTTGAGCGCGCATGCGTGATGGTGAGTGTGTATGTATGAGTGTGGGAGGGTGCCTGTGTGCGCGCGCATGCGTGCGCGTGTGTGTGTGTGTGTGTGTGTGTGCGTGTGTGCGTACATTTACATATATGTATATATATATATATATACATATACATATATATACATATATAACTGCCTTGTTTGTATTGGACGGAAGAGCCTTGCCTGCAACAGTCACTGCTGAAAACAACTTGGAAAGGAAAAAAAGAAGCGTTGTTGTCTGCTAACCTAACTATTCGCTTCAGTTGCATCGGCTGACAACTACACAGAAAGGAGCAACAATTTTGCGTCCCGTCAAAAGAAAAAACAAAACTATCTTATTGTCTTAACAATAATCAGCGCCCAGCGTTAATTTTCCTA
>NC_068993.1:10020154-10022293 GCF_001194135.2 Octopus bimaculoides
ACACACACACACACACACACACACACACACACACATATGACCGGTTTCGATACACTGTTTGTCTACAAAATTCACTCACAAAGTCCTGGTCGGCCCGAGGCTATAGTAGAAGTTGTTACTGTATAATGTAGTTGCGAAGCGGCCTTCTTAATCACTCAACTATGCTTGTGCCTCAATATTTCTCGGTTGACATCTTTGCATGAAATTTGTTTTTAGCTACAAACTACTGAAAACACTTGTTCACAACGTTTCTTTCTGGTCTGAGTTGTTTGGCTGTTGCTGTTACTTGAAAATTCTAATGTTTTTTTACAAACCTCACGTATCCCTCAATTTTTCTTCCATACGACGAGGTTTACATGTACCCTGGTTGGAGAACTCCCAGGCAAGCATGGAAGCTGCGGGTGTGAGCTCGGGTGAAGTCGCCTGTAAGTGAAAATCTCGGTGGTAGTAGCAAATATTCTAACTGTATACCTTGGAGACCTGTTGCAGACAGTGTGTACGGAGGAACGGACCAACTCGAGAGCTGTAAATCGTTACGGACCCGGATTTTCCCAGAAAGAATGTAGTAGAATATCAATTTTCTAATATTAGTTAGAAAGCAGTAGAATATCAGCCATCTTAGAAAACTTTGCACCATTTCTTCTGTCCCTCCGTTCTATGAGTTCAAATTCTGTCGATGCCGTCTTAGCCTTTAAACAAATCGGCATTGCTATATAAAGTAGCTGTCATATTTCGATCCCTCCTTTCTTTCTTTCTTTCTTTCTTTCTTTCTTTCTTTCTTTCTTTCTTTCTTTCTTCCTTCCTTTCTTTTTTTTCTTTTTTTCTAAATTGGTTTCTTGAAGGATCCGCAAAAACAGTATTCATGTCACAGACTTATTTATCTTATCCCTACTCAGGGGACACAACGAATCAGAAAGAATGATCATTATTACTTGTAGATAAGTTCATAGATGTCTTCGATTAGTTAAATTTTCGAAAAGAGTGAAAATCTTGACGTATTGGGCTTTTTTTCCATCGTCGGTCCGAATTCCTCTATAGACTAATAACTGGCTATGCAAACCATTACCAAATTGCCCTTGGATTTAAGATTTTATTTTGTTGGAATCATCGACCAGTTGTTGTTGCTGTTTGCCGCCAACAGGTCAACCTTGAGAAGACTTATCTTTAAATGTCCTCTTGCTAGGATCATTCTGTCACGTTATTTTTCAAACATTGTATATCTTATCTTTTAGCATAATAATCTCTGTTAAATTTTTGGCGCCAGGCCAACAATATTAAAGGGCGGGTTTATTCGAAAACCCCATCAAAACAAGCTCTTATTAGAATGTAGTTTTGGTTGAAGCCCACACACTTGTACTTTTGTTTTAATACTCCTATGCTTAGTATGCTAGATATGTAGCACATGCTGTGAGTAGATACTAAATTTGGCACTAAGTATTGATAAAGTAAATTGCTTACAAGAGATTTTGGAACTCTGAGATAAAACGCACCAAATCTCTCATGCTTACGAAAAGCAGAAAAATTATTTCAAACTCCTTATCCCGCTCTTCGTTATACATACTTACTCGACAATAAACAGAACAAACGTGGCGCGCAAAGGAGTTTATTCTATTCTGTTTTGTTTCATTTTGTTTATTTACTTATTCATTTATACATTGTGTAATATAACCGTACATTCACTTTATTCTTACTGAACCAGTCATTTCGAAAAGTTTTAGGTATTTTTTGTACTTTTTTTGTTGTTGAAATTATTGTATTGCCATTTCCAACTGCATTCGAGATTTCTCACGAGACGGGTTTAAAAATTTGCTAATTAGAACTCAGTGAAATTACTTTTTTCAAACATGGCTTAAATGTTTAAAAAATATGTCAGTAAAAAAATTAGTTCAGTGAAATGAGCTGAACAATTGCAATTAGCAGACATAAGCGACTAGGATATCAGAACTATAAAACTTTTTGCCACCCTATTTTTTGAAAACATATGCTGCTTTATCCCAATTAGTTTTGAAATTAATAAAGCAGGACGATTTCAAATTTTGGCACAAGGCCAGCAATTTTAAGGCAGTGGGACAATTTTAAGGCAGTGGGACAATCGACCTTAATATTCGACTGGTACTGTTACTCACTTTATCGACCCCA
>NC_068993.1:10023494-10025848 GCF_001194135.2 Octopus bimaculoides
GTGGTGACTGGTGGCCTTTCATAAATAACCTTGCCTGGAATATATCTTATTCCATTTTCTTTTACTATTTTCTTACCAACTCTTTCTCATTCTTATTCTTCCGGCTTTTAGTTTATTAGTATTTATTTAACAAGCATGAACGTTTGGTTATGGTGCAGAGGGTTGCGGTCAGCATCAGGAGAAACAATAGGTGAACCCGACGGTAGTGGGGATAGACATTTAGGGATTTTGGAGCTGGATGACATTCTACACAGAGAAATGAAAGTCAAGGTCAGCGAGGCGTATCAAAAAAGGGTGAAGATGGTGTTGAAATCCAACCTGAATGCCAAGAATTTGATTACCGCAATGAATATCTGGGTAGTTGCAGTGATCAGATATAGTGCGTTCATCCTAAAATGGACTAAGGAGGATATATCAACACTGGATAGAAGGACGAGAAAGTTGATGACGCCGCATGGGGTGCTACACTTTAAAGCAAACGTAAACAGACTGTATATGAAAAGAAAGAATGGTGGAAGAGGATTAATTAGTATAGACTATTGCAAGGAGTGAAAGGAGAACGCTTGCCGAGTATTTGATAAATAGTGATGAAGACCTGCTGCAATATGCAGCGAAAGATATGGGTGTAAATGTAGATGAAATGATGGGTAGGGAATCGTTTAACTAAAGAGTTGAGGAGAGAAAAGAAGACCTTCTTGAAATGAGAATGCATGGACTGTTTGAGAAGAATACATAGGACGTTAAGGACAATATAGCATCGTGGGCATGGCTTGAGCGAGGTGATTTGAAGCGTATTACCGAAAGCCTGATCATTACTGCACAAGACCACGCTCTCGCTACCAATTCAGTGAATTGTAACATCTATAGAACTTCTGACACCCAGAGATTCAGATTCCATGTAAAGAATGTGGAAAATGTGACCCACTTGGTAAGTGGATATGAGAGCCTTGAACAAAAAAAAAAAAAAAAAAAATACAAGCGCCGCCACGATAAAGTGTGTATGTGTCTTCATTGACTTTTATGCCGTAAATACCAACATGAAGTAACAGAGAACTGGTATGAGCATGTACCAAGTAAAGTTATGTAGGAGGATAGAAAAGTAACGATACTCTGGGACTATGGTTTTCAGACGGATCGTGTAATCGAACACCGTCGGCCGAATATTGTAATATTGAATAAGAGAGACAAATACTGTCAGATCATTGATGTAGCCATACCAAATGACATGAATCGACAACATGGCCCACTCGATGGGAGAGTTATTGTTTACAGAGACATATCCGGGTAGGAGATTTATCCGGGATTTCTTGAAGAAATTTGTCCAAAGACTTCTTGCACTTTATGGGTCTGTTTCTGATTTAATGTGTTTTGGTGTAATGTTAAAGATAGCAGGGTCAATTGAGGTGAAATAATTGTGACGTATTGTTGTTATGTGATGCGAGTATGATTTATGTTGTGGGCGGAGAGCACGGGGTTCAAGTCTGGGTGTATCTTAAAGGTGATGCCAACATCATTTGGGCGATGCAGATGGAATATTTTCAACATCATGCAAATGATGTTGCGCTTCTGGTGGCGTCGGAGAGAATAAAACTTGAGCTTTTCTAGCCGAACCCAAAAGTCAATGCCTGTCATACCGCCTATCATTTTTGCAATAGACTTTTGAGGTGCTTCAACTTTCATGATACTTTGTTTCGTGGAGGAGACCACAGTAGACAACAGTATTCAAGCTGAGGTCGGGCAAAAGTGAAGAAGAGAAGGATGATGGTGTGGATATCTCACGACTGGAAAGTTCTGAGAATCCAGAAACACATTCTGTAGGCCATGTCAACTTTGCTGTTTATATGAGGGGCCCGGCTTATGCTGTTGTCCACAATTATTCCCAATACTCTGATATTGTTCGATGCCACGAGAGTTTCACATGAAGGAAGGGGGTATGGGAGTTTCAGGGTATCCCCTTTTTCTGAAGTGGATTACTTCAAATTTGTCCTCGTTCAGCAGCATATTATTCTTTTCCGCCCATTGGATGACAGCCAGTAGATCAGACAGAATGTATGTCCGGTCACCCACTTCATTGGTGACCTTCTGGATCTTGGAATCATCTGCAAAGATTCTTATGTTGCTGTGCTTGATGATGTTGTGTCCTTGAGCAAGACACTTTATTTCAGGTTGCTCCTGTTCACTCAGCCGTAGAAACGAGTTGCGACGTCACAGGCGCCAAGCTGTATCGGCCCCTTTGCCTTTCCCTTGGATAACACTGGTGGCATGGAGAGGGGAGGCCGGTATGCATGGGCGACTGCTGGTCTTCCATAAACAACCTTGCCCAGACTTGTGTCTGGGGGAGGTAACTTTCTAGG
>NC_068993.1:10026775-10028317 GCF_001194135.2 Octopus bimaculoides
GGATTTTTCCGTTTTTTCATTGTTCTCTTCTTCTTTATACATTGTCAGGAGATTTAGTTTCGTAATCATGAGGAGCCAGGTTCGATCCACCTGAAAGGTAGTACTCTACAGTTATAGATCCAGCAACAGATGGATCCTGTAGCCATGGCGTTGCACCAGGTCTACCAGCCAGTGAGTATTTTTGTGTGGGAGTCAGCGATATAGTTGGAAAAAAAATACATTCAAACGAAGAGACGAAGGTCGCAAGTGTGTGTGTGTGTGTGTTTGTCTAGGTCAAGTTTTGTTAACCTCTAAATCTAGGATTGACTTAATCCTCGTGGCGAGGACACAGTTCCAGTGTTCGGGAATTTGGAAGAAAATGTAGTTTCCCCTTAATTGCCCCCATTCTTAGGGATTTTATGGCCCTGAAAGGTAGTACTCTACAGTTATAGATCCAGCAACAGATGGATCCTGTAGCCATGGCGTTGCACCAGGTCTACCAGCCAGTGAGTATTTTTGTGTGGGAGTCAGCGATATAGTTGGAAAAAAAATACATTCAAACGAAGAGACGAAGGTCGCAAGTGTGTGTGTGTGTGTGTTTGTCTATGCTCCTCCCACCACCACTTGATAACCGCTGTTGGACTATTTATGTCCCTGTAACTTAGTTTGGCAAAACCGACCGATACAATAAGTACTAAACTTTAAAGGCAAAAGTGAGTACTGACGTCAATTTGTTCGACTTCAAAGTAGAGCCCCAGCATGGCCGTCTGTTAACTAAAGCAATTAAAAGAAAATATGGAGGAAAGGTTAGTAATCTTCCCTTTTATGGAAAATTAGTAACACTAATTATAAATAATATACACTTACATACAAGGCGGTGAGCTGGCAGAAAGGTTAGCACGCTGGTATTTCATCTGTCGCAATGTTCTGAGTTCAAATTCCACCGAGGTCGACTTTGCCTTTCATCCTTTCGGGGTCAGTAAATTAAGTACCAGTTACGCACTGGGATCGATATAATCGACTTAATCCGTTTGTCTATCCTTGTTGGTCCCCTCTGTGTGTAGCTCCTTGTGGGCAATAAAGAAATATGAAACGTTAGCACGCCGGGCGAAATGTTTAGCGGTATTTTACCTTTCTTTATGTTCTGAGTTCAAATTCCGCCGTGGTCAGCTTTCCCTCTCATCTTTTCGGGGGTCAATAAATTGAATACCAGCTACGTACTGGGTCGTAATAGACCTTTCCTAGAATAGGAAAAGAATACACACTTACAGAAAACGTAGGAAACCATCTTTTTTTATTATGTCCTTTACTCTTTTCAGTAAATGCTGGAATACGGCCTTCAAGGGTTTTAGTCAAACAAATCGACCCTAAGACTTATTCTTTGTAAGCCTAGTACTTACTCTATCGGTCTCTTTTGCCGAACCGCTAAGTTACCGGGACGTAAACACACCAGCATCGGTTTTCAAGCGATGTCGGGGAGACAAACACAGACACACACACAGATACACACACACACACACACACATACACACACACACACACACACACACACACACATATATA
>NC_068993.1:10028431-10029574 GCF_001194135.2 Octopus bimaculoides
TATATATATACGACGGGCTTCTTTCAGTTTCCGTCTACCAAATCCACTCACAAGGTTTTGGTCGACTCGAGGCTATCGTAGAAGAGACTTGCCCAAGGGGCCACGCAGTGGGACTGAACCCAGGACCATGTGGTTGGTAAGCAAGCTACTTACCACACAGTCACTCCTGCTTAGTTAAACGACGGGCTTCTTTCAGTTTCCGTTTATCAAATCCACTCACAAGGCTTTGGTCGGCCCGAGGCCATAGTAGAGGACACTTCCTGAAGATTCCACGCAGTGGGACTGAACTTGGAGCCATGTAGTTGGGAAGCATGCTTCTTATCGCACAGCTACGCCTGCACCTATGTAAATATTCAACGTTTTTTTTTTCTTTCCACCTTTGTAGAGTAGCTTCAAACATGATGAGCTGTATGGAATCAGCCGCTTCTGGATGCGGTGATGAAGTGAATAAAATATTCGACCAAGTTCGTTCATCAATTGCAGATTTAGGATGTCCAATGTCATCAAGTAAGTATTACACACACACACACAAACAAATCCTAAACTTCTTAATTGGATGCAAAAGAGCTCACCATTTTTTACCCAAAGCACTTTCATTAAGTTTGTCGTAAACGTCTATGTTTGTTAGCAGATGTTTAGTTAACCTTTGCTTCATACATTCTGAGTATTTCCTTTCATAAGTCCCAAGCTACTTTGAAGGTTGAAACACACATTGGGAAAGAGCATCAGATGATACATGAGTGCCAGGGAAATATGTTCTGTTTGTCCAAAGCATTTTCATAAGTTTATTCTAAACGCCTATGCATGTTTTTCTGATTTTTAGTTAACCCCTGCTTCATACGTTGAGTAGTTATAAAGTTTTCCTTTCGTAAGTCGCAAATGACTTCGGAGGTTGAAAGAAAATGCGAAAATGTATCATATACGATGCATAAACGCCAGGGAAATATATCATGTATACCACATGTGACACAAAACCCGGCAATGGGTTAATGTAGTGAACCATCAAAGACGTTTAATTCATGACATTTAGACATGTAATGACAAGAAAACCTACGGCAGAGAACACGACTCTGGTATTCAAACTGATGCAAATATTTGAATGGGCTTTTGCCATGCACAAACCTTCTAATATATATATATATA
>NC_068993.1:10030513-10035715 GCF_001194135.2 Octopus bimaculoides
TATATATATATATATATGGAAATGATCCTTATATCTACTACATATAATTAATATTTTATTTAAACGCTCAAGGGAAATAACCCACAGCACCATTACTTATAATTGTCAGTTTTTAACGAAGCAATCAATATTTGTTTCTCACAATCAGCGGGCCTAATTCTGCATTTCCCTACTCACATTTTTGAACTGCTAAACCTTATTATTGCACTTTCTTGATTTGAATCTTAAACCTTAAAGATTCAAATCAACAAAGCATAGGGTCAGACATTGGAAGTGGTAGGCCTTAATCTTGCAGAACCTAATTTTTCACACGGACCTACAATACTGAATGAGGCTACTGGCCGGCCGACACACACTGCTACATACGGTGCAGGTAATAACATGCGTCTCCGTGACCTAGCTTGTAATTAAGTAGGCTTGACTTCGAGAAGCAGACAGGACCATACTGATCGCAGGAAAGGGACTCATTTGTGTCCTTGTTAGGGAGAGTAGAGTTCACATCCTCCATATATATTTACCACCGTCTTTATGATAGACCTAAAATGTAGATTCTGCAACCCAAATTTGTGGTGAAACACTTGATCATTTCGTGTAGGGCTGTCTTGAGCTAACGCCAAACGATATATAAATATCGCCACGATATAAGGTAGAGTTATGTTTGCATTGGAAAATATGTAATCAGTACCAAATAGACACACCCGCTAACTGGCATGAACACCGTTCTGACTCAGTGGTTGAAGGCGAAAATGTCATCAACTGAGACTTGCCTAACTCTGACCGAACAATCCACGCTAATCGACCATACCTAATCATTAAAGAGTGAGAAAAAAATGCTTGTAAACTGATGGATATGTAACCCTTCTAACAATATATCTGCCAAGGAATTTGACAAGCCCAGTAAACGTAAGACGATAAGTAATTGAAATACTAGACATAGCATTTTGAAGCGAAAACTGTCCCTGTTATTAGAAACATCTAGATAACCTCCCAGGAGACGCATCTCTCACAAATATATTTTTAAAATGTGTTAACAAGTACTACCCACGCTCTTAGAAAAGCCCTATCAAATTAAATGCTTTTTACTGTAGTGTTCGTGTATTGTATATGTATTTTGTACTGTCTTCCCCACTTTCTTTCCCCAAACTTTCAACTCTACCTAAACATTTGTTAAGCTTCACTAATAATAATAATAATAATAATAATAATAATAATAATAATAATAATAATAATAATAATAATAATAATAATAAAACAGCCATATAATAATAACATTGTATTTATCTATATTTACAGACGTACCCAAACTGTATGCTCGTAGCAGTGTCATCTCTGGTGCTTTCATTGCAGCAATCGCCTTAAAGAAGTTACTTCTCTAAATTTTTTATTATGACATTCATAAAATTGATAACTATATGTTGATTTAAAAGTTGTAAACTTGCTTTCTAAATGTATGCACGAATTAAAAAAGAGTACAAATTCTTGTTGTCTTAATCGTATGTTGATATACAAATTATAACTTGAGCTGCCATAAACTTTGAAATAAAATAAAATTTATTACCATAATAATTAGTTTCGTTTAATTAAGTTCCGTGGGTTTCAATGTTTTATGACATAAAGACAGGGAGACATACACATAAATACATGTTTACATACACTAATCCTGAGAAATCATGGTTCTGAAAATCAGAAAGGAGAAACCTAATTAGAAGACTACGGTTATATGCCATCAATGGAACTGTCAAAATATGTAAGAATTTCCCAAAGTACATATGCACATGTCTAGGCTCGAGAATATATGTATGAGCATACATTCAGAAAACAGAGCACAGGCCTATACATGCATTCACTTCAAATATTTGCACGTATTCACGCATACATGCAAAAACTACATTCTCGGCATCGGTGAAATTCCAAAGAAACCTCGTATCTTTATTAAAAATCTTTCTCCATTGGCAAGAAATCTAGACATAAAACTGAATAAAGGCATACATACATATGAAGAACACAGCAGAAGTGGCACGAAGCGCAGCCTCTCTTGGACTTAAGACCACTACATCACATCACACTTTGAAGGTTATGTTTTGCAATCCAGGAACAGGAGATTTCCACAAAGTACCTGGTGGACAAGAGGGACAGTGATGCTCTTGTAATCCCAAGGTGCAACCGCATGTGTAGGTTATGTCATGTTCCTGTGGAAGACATTACGCATGTAATTAGCAGCTGTCCTAAAATGTCGTCACGGTACTACCTCCCTATGCGGCACGATGTTGTTACTAAAGCAATTTACAATGCCATTCACAAAAAAAGACTGTCCTGAAATAAACTTAGAAAATCCCTCTATTATGGAATACATTCATAAACACCAACTCAAGGAATACTGGTGGAATATTCCCATCAAAACTTCTGTCAAATGTAAACACAACAGGCCGGCAAAGGTATGTAAGATCATAGGGGTTAGCTGCCCAGCAGATATAAATATCTCTTTGAAAATCAAAGAAAAAGAGAATAGATACGGTCAACTGTTTCGAAACTTTCAGCTTCTATATCCTGACTATGAATTTATATTCATACCAATAATAATTGGAGCATTAGGTTTTGTTAGTAAATGCTTAAAGGAGAATCTGGATAAACTGGGATTTTCAGAAAGAGAAATTGACTGGCTAATTTGTACATTACAAGTGCAATCTGTGAGTGGGGCATTAAAAATATGCAAGACTTTTCTCAAGTTCCAAATGTGAATTTGTCTGTGTTAACTACATCCCGAAGATTTATAATAATTAAAAACATAGAAGAGATACATACATACATACATACATACATACATACATACAAACGTACATGCTGACACGCCATTGGTTATGGAAATGTGTGTTCCTGTTGATCCGATTAATGGAACAGCCTGCTCGTGAAATTAACGTAGAAGTGGTTGAACACTCCACAGACATGTATTCCCTTAACGGAGTTCTCAGGGAGATTTAATGTGACACAGTGTGACAAGGTTGGCCCTTTGAAATACAGGTACTACTTATTTTTGCCAGCGAAGTGGACTCGAGCAACGTGAAAAGTGTCTTGTTCAAGGACAAAACGCGCTGCTGGGAATCGAACTCACGATCATGAGATGAATACCTCAACGACTAACCCACGCGCTTCATACATGCATACATACATTGTGGAAATCAGCTGCCCAGCTGATGTTAACGTAAAGCTGAAGATCAGAGAAAAAGGGAATACCTACACTGAACTATTGAGAAATCTACAGTTACATTATCCAGATTACAAGTTCAGGTTTATACCTGTAATTACTGGGGTGCTGAGATATGTAACACACTGCCTAAAAAACCAATCTTGAGAAATTAAGGCTTCTCAAAACCAGAAAGGAGAAAGCTGATTCGAAGACTACAGATCCAAGCCATCACCGGAACAGTAAAAATCTGTAAAACTTTCCAGAAGTTTATCATTTAAGTATATATGAACATGTCTACACATGCAACTATATGCATGAGAATACATACATAAGACAAGACATACAAATCTGCACATATACATACATGCATACATACATACATACATACAGACAGACAGACAGACCTTTTGTTTTATGTATGTATTCTCATGCATATAGTTGCATATCTAGACATGCTCATATATACTTAAACGATAAACTTCTGGATTTGGGATAGAGAAGAAAAACTGCGAACAGTTGTGTACATTAAGCTGCCCAACGGCTGTTAACATAAAGCTGAAGATCAGTGAAAAAGCGAACACCTACGCTGAACTATTGAGAAATCTGCAGTTACTCTATCCAGATCACAAGTTCAGGTTTATACCTGTAAATAATTGGGCCCTGGATATGTAACACACAGCCTAAATACCAATCTCAAAATCAGAAAGGAGAAAGCTAATTCGAAGGCTACAAATCCAATCCATCAATGGAACTGTAAAAATCTATAAAATTTTCCGGAAGTTTATCATTTAAATATATATGAGCATGTCTAGATATGTAACTCTATGCATGAGAATACATACATAAAACATATAAATCTGCACATACATACATATACATACATACATACATACATACATACATACATACATACATACACACATACACACATACATCACACACATACATACACACACATACATACACATATGTATAACTGACACTCAACAAGAGACATACATTTGGCATGGAAAAGTATTCATTGAATATATGATAAGTGCCAATGTTACCAGAAGTACCAAGCTTTGTGAAAGAACTGGTTATTTTTTACCGATCGTATTCACTGAAAAATTCCTTTAGTCAAAAGCTTGGTGATTTCCGCCTCAAGCTTGAAATTACTACAAATGGTATAGTTGAAATCGACAACATTAACCTGACGTTAACAAAACAGTCTTGTTAACAATCTTGATATTACTGGCAAAAAAAATCAACGAACGTATTTTGACTTTCACACTAGAAACCGGAAATACGAAAAATAAATTAGAACACATGCGTGCGTACGAAGCCGTTCGCGCACCAGGATATAACTCCAAGATATATATAAGTGTAGATCATGTCGATAATAATTGGTGCTCTTGGTTCTGTGAGGAGATGCATAAGTCACAATCTGGATAAGCTAGGCTTTTCAGAAAAAAGAATCAACAAACTTGAGATTACAAATACAGTCTGTAAAGTAGAACAGTAAAAATACGCAAGACTTTCCTAAAATTTAGAATATGGCATAGTTTTCGTTATCAACATTCCAGCAATGGAGCAATGTATCTCTGTGAGGAACCAACTCCTTCCTCAGAGGAATAATTCAAACAATTAAAAATAGAAGAGAACATGCATACATACATACATACATATATACATACGTACACACATATAGACATGGCTGTGTGGTTAAAGAGTTCGTATGTGGTTTTGTGTTCAGTTCCGCAGTACGCTTGGGCAAGTGTCTTCTGCTATAGCCCCGACTGGCAAATGCCTCGTGTATGAATTTGGCTGATGAAAACTGAGGAAGTCCATCGTGTGTGTGTGTGTGTGTGTGTGTGTGTGTGTGTGTACATACGTGCCTTTGGCACCTTACCGTTTGACAATCGCCGTTGGTTTACTTACATCCTCGTAAATTAACGGTTCAACAAAA
The DNA here is from genome assembly GCF_001194135.2 of Octopus bimaculoides. Lineage (NCBI taxonomy): Eukaryota > Metazoa > Mollusca > Cephalopoda > Octopoda > Octopodidae > Octopus > Octopus bimaculoides. The sequence goes on from NC_068993.1 coordinate 10,035,646, forward strand.
AAGCCCGACGAAATAATGACGAAAAAGAAATATATGTATGATTAGTGTACATTTATACACAAAAGAGGTG
>NC_068993.1:10036129-10036720 GCF_001194135.2 Octopus bimaculoides
TTTAGCGACATCAGCCGAGCTTGGAGTCACCTGAGACTTATGTGCTTCCTTAAACTCTGTTATGTTTCCCTCGGACTGACTCGCAGAGATAACATAACGAGTTATACAATTTAATTATTACATTTATTGTTCAATTACATACAAAGAACGCACTCACCCGATGTTCGTTATGAATAAACAAAAGTCATGTCCGCCATATATATATCAATGACATTTTACTACGACAGTCCCACAAGACAACAACAATGAAACAATGAACTCAGACGAACCACATGACACACGGAACGTCAGACGAATTACATATCTAACAGTCCATATAACAATAAGAATATTCATTGAACAATACCTTGCTTTATCTACTCTGGTTGGGCGTGCGTAACAATAATACGACCAGCATTACAAAAAGTATTTATGACGAACCTCGTATGGCACGGCCAATTAATAGTAGACTGTCATATAGTGAAATTCTCATTAGTGGTGACAACGATGTACTTATAACACTCTACTTATCTTTCATACACCCCCTCTCTCTCTCTCTCTCTCTCTCTCTCTCTCTCTCTCTCTCTCTCTCTCTCTCTCTCTCTCTCTCTC
>NC_068993.1:10038883-10044555 GCF_001194135.2 Octopus bimaculoides
ACATACATATACGTTTATAGGGAGAATTCACAAAAAAAAAGACGAAGACAGGTGGTGTAGACAACAAACAGATGTATTAGTTTAACGCTCTTCCACAGAAAGGAACACAGAAAGAAACAAGGTGAGAGAATAAAGAATATGTAGTGGTTAGCGAAACACACACGCACACGCACACACCACATACACATATACACATGCACGCATACACACATACATATATATATATATATATATACACACATACATGTGGTGGGGTGGAAGTCTATGTATCCAGCTATTCATCAAGAAAAGAATCTAATAATTGAGAAACATTTAATAAGAATGGTGAGTATAACAAAACATAAATTGAGCGTTTCGTCTTGCAATACCACCATGCACGCATGCACACCCACGCGCTCGCGCGCACAGACGCAGGTACTACTTCAAATATACATATACACACGCATAAACACATATAAACACACACACGCACATACCACATACACATATGCGCATGCACACACACACACATACATACATATGTTAATCATCATGTATTTTTTAATATATGTTTGTTTGTATGTTGTGTAAGTGTTTAATATACATATGTGCCCATTTGTGTGAGTGTGTAAATGTATTTGTGTGTGTGAGTACATGTGATTCTTTTTCTTTCTTCCTTATTCTGTACGAGGTGGAACGTAGTGTTATTAAAAGAATTTACCAATAAGAAAAATTTGTCTAGTGCACCAGACCATAACAGTCGGAGGGCTCCAGAGAATTTTGTACATGTATTGTAACTGCCGAGTGTGTGAACGACGTGGCAGTCAATTGAACGCGTTTGCTTTTAAGGAAGTATAGATTTAAAGTTCAATTCGATAAGAAGATCAAGAAGAAGATTTGGGCGTTGATGGAATTAGTTTGGCTGCAATTAAACATTCTTTTTCCTCTCTCACGGGACCAACATTTTGCAAACTCTTTATGGTTGATCTTCTACGTCGATACCCGGATGGGAGCCATCCATTGTGTTTGCATCTGATAGCCAAATCTTTGTGCTCTATAATACACACACACACACACACACACACACACACACACACGCACACACACACACACACACATGCACACATACACACACACATACACACACGCACGCACGCACACACGCGCGCATATATATATATATATATATATATATTTATAATTTAAATTTACAGAAAGCATAAAACGAAGACAGGTGAAAGAACAACAAGCAGGCGTATTAGCTAACGCTCAAGAAGAATGGAAAAGTCTTTGGCGTTTCGAGCCTACCCTCGTCGACAGAAAGGATTGGGGAAAGACATAAATAATGGTATTTAGATATATTTTATCATAGTAAATTTGACTCAGAGTTGTTTCCAGTAGTCATGGTAAGTCCGTTATTACTCAATCGGCTTACTCAATCGGCCCATTGATCGGTTGAGAAAAATCGAACTACCTAGAAAATTAAGACTATTTTTGTCTGGGTAATTTTCTGGTTATAACCAAGCAGAACAACGGAAAATCATTACTATACAGTTAATAAGTTGATCTGCCAACTTGAAGGAGACGGCTGCAACACCACTTTGAAGACACCCTACTAAACACTGCTTGTCATAAGGGAGTAGTCTTCAAATCGACTACCAGCAAGTTTCTCCTTCAGCTTTAGGAACGACAAAAGCCACAGGAAGCAGGATCGGGACTGTAGGGAGGGCAAGGAACTGTTTTCATATCCATCTCTATCAAGTAGTTGATTACCAGGATGTTCGTCAGTGAACACCCCGGAATCAAGCTTTTCACAAATTTTGCGCATGTTCAGTTCTTCACGAATAATCCTGTGTACAGTTGCTACACCGACTCCAAGCAGTATGCTTCTTGTCGTTATAGACACACAATGGTCTTCATCCAAAAAAACTGCGAATTTTCTCAACCATTTCTGATGTTCTGGCAGTCCTCTCCCTCCCACACCTCTCATCGTCTCTCAGCTCCTTTCTACTGTACTTGGACCTCTTGTGCTAGCGGTAAAAAACAGAAGCTCGGCTCATAAAAGTTAATCCATAAGCAGTCGAGATCATTTCTTAAGTTTCTGTCACGTTTTTGCCCAGTTTAACACAACACTTTATTGTATTATTATAGGCGCAGGAGTGGCTGTGTGGGAAGTAGCTTGCTTACCAACCACATGGTTCCGGGTTCAGTCTCACTGCGTGGCATCTTGGGAAAGTGTCTTCTACTATAGCCTCGGGCTGAGTGGATTTGGTAGACGGAAACTGAAAGAAGCCCATCGTATATATGTATATATATGTGTGTATGTGTGTTTGTGTGTCTGTGTTTGTCCCCCCCCAACATCGCTTGACAACCGATGCTGGTGTGTTTATGTCCCCCGTAACTTAGCGGTTCGGCAAAAGTGACCGATAGAATAAGTACTAGGCTTACAAAGAATAAGTCTTGGGGTCGATATGCTCGACTAAAGGCGGTGCTCCAGCATGGCCGAAATCAAAGGACTGAAACAAGTAAAAAAGAGAGTATAGCGAGCTTCCAAAGGTCACGATTGCATTCTGCAAGCTATCCAGTGTTTAAAAGGGTGTGTTCAAAGTGCTTTCACAGTCATCTCCTCCAGCCTGGAATAATAAACGTTGGCAGGTCAGCTTATTAGATTTATAGTGATGATAGACTAAAATTACAATAACCTAGGACAGTTATAACTCCCTCTCCTAAACTGTCTAATACTTCTGGAATGCACCTCATACACCGCCATAAATTGTTGCAATTCTTTGTTTGAATAAAGACTCCATACAATAAATTTGTCCTAACCATTTGGACAAACTTTTGTTAAATGACGTCTGTTAAAAAAAAAGAAAATTCCACGTTATGCTTGCATTCGAACCTGTACCCATCACTACGATTGCTTCATTCACTATGAACTAAATGAGTTTCTCTTTTCGTTGCTATTTATGAAATACTTCACTTTTGTTTGAAGGTTGTAAATCATGTGTTTGTTTGAATGTGATTCGAGGTAGTAGTATTGATGTTGGAATAACTTCTATAATATGTTGATGCTATAATTTATCGGCTTTTATTCTTGGAACGCTTACAAGCTATAACCATCTTCAAGGTTGAATTCGATAGTGCCAGCCAAAGAACTGCAAAACTGTGTCAGATTTAGACACAAGGCCAGCAATATTTGGAATGAGATGGGGGTGGGGGTAGAAGTGTTCCCACTGATTTATTCGCTGAGCGTTTGTGCATATAATTGCATTGAGTCCAAATTTTGTCATTTTTTGCAAAGTGTATGTCCATCCATGCGTGTAATCATCGCCCAAATTTCTGCAATTAAAAAATCAGATTTCATCTTGAAAAGCAGGCAGATTAGGAGGAACACTAGGAAGGGAGCCAGTCGATGCCATCGGCCTCAATACTCCTCTTATCCTTTATTTTATCAACCGCAGGAAAATAAGAGGTTATGTTGGCCTCGGTAGGATTTGAACTCAGTCAGTAAAAAGTCGGAAGAAATACCGTAAGGCATTTTGTCCGACGCTTTAAATACTTTTGCCAATCCACAAAGAGTTCGATTACCTTTAGTGATCATTTACTATTAGTTGCATTGTGCATAAACCACCAATGATAGAGAATAGCACAATCGTCACTTGGTCAATTTGTTGTCCGCTACTCTTCCAACACAACCAACTGCATTCTGCAGTCCGCTATAGAATCATACTATTAATTTATTCCATCCAGCATGTTAATCGATCTGAAATAAGTCTCCCGTTCTTCGATAAACCTAGTTCCAGATTCCAGTAGGATCGATAAGTATGCTGGAATAAAGCGGTCAATATCTGGAACATTAAGATCTACTGAATTCGATTAGTTATTGCTATATGTTCCGCTGGAACATCACCCATGCCACATCTACGCTCGAGCAAAACACATTGAAGAGATAACAACAAAGACAACAACAATAGTATTAATTGCAGCAAACAATAACTATGTTGCAATAATAATAATAATAATAATAATAATAATAATAATAATAATAATAATAATAGAGCCGTGTAGCCTTACGTCATACAATAAAATCTGTTTTTGTATAAAGTTATATACACAAAGCGAAGCAGAATCACACCGAATAATTGATCTTCTATATCCTGAATACGGTTCTTAGCGGAAAGTCCTATTGATGTGGCTGACTCTACCCACTCCTTTACTTGAGCTTTGGTATACACCGGTCAGTTGGTGACCTTTTGACCCTGCATAAATTTCTATTGCAAATATATGATTTGTACCAACCTCATGTAGATATATATATATATATATATATATATATATATATATATATATATATATATATATATATATATATATATATATATATATATATACATGTACAGTACCAGACCAAATATCTGGCAAGCTTAGGACATGAACGGGAGTAGCCCTGGATTTATGGATGTCCGGTTTTCTGCAGACAATCTAATTATATACTTTAAATATAAAATAAAATATGACAATTAAAGAACTAAATTGTATTTAACAAATTCAAATAAATACTTCTGAAGCAGAGTTTGTTTGATATTTATGCGTCCACATAAAATATATCATACTCTACCATGTATGTGACTGTGTAGTAAGAAGCTTGCTTCCCAACCACATGGTTCTGGGTTCAGTCCCACTGCGTGGTACCATAGGGCAAGTGTCTTATACTATAGCCTCGGACCGAACAAAGCCTTGTAAGTGGAATTGGTAGACGGAAACTGAAAGAAGCCCGTCGTATATATATATGTATAACTTCAAAAACAGGGTCTGCTTACTTAATGCAGGGTTTAGTCGATTGTGTGATATTGCACAATATTTCCAGAAACCGGATAGGAGGCCCGGCACTGTATATGATTGTCATTTTTGTAGACAACTCCATTGCGATGTATAAATAGCAAAAATAGTATCCATCTCTTAGCAGAACGTAGTTTCGATCTCCGGATCTCTGAGTTACGAGCCACTCTACTCAAAAAGTAATGACACCTTTCGTCTTGTTATTTATTTATTCATATCCATCGGACTGTATCAAATGTACGAAATATTGTAACTTCACAATACACGCTGCAGCGCTGGGATGTAAATTTACTTATTGAAAAGGTGACATTTCACTCTGCTGATACTCCGATAGTCATATTTGACAAACCACGAACATAAATCTAAGCGTTGGGGTGTCTCTTGATTTGCCGTTTTCATCTTAGCCAGAAGAAAATCATTGCAAGCGAGCTTGTTAGTTTATTCGTTATTTAAATTGGTAGTAGGTGTTTGTAAACATATTTAAAACACTTTCTGTATCATACAACTCCCACATCTAAATTCGAATCTTACCATTTTTGCGTTGCCGCCTCTTTTCTTTCCTTTCTCCCATCAATAATAAATAAGCAAACACAAGAGATTCCAAACGAAAGAGATTCCAAACGAAAGAGATTCCAAACGAAAAACAAACGCGACAGTTAAGACACTGGTGTCTTAGATCATAAGTTTATTCGACCAAACCTAATTCATAGGCTTTCCAAACAATGTCTAACAGTTGAACCGCTAAGTTACGGGGACGTAAACACACCAGCATCGGTTGTCAAGCGATGTTGGGAGGGACAAACACAGACACACAAACACAAACACACACACACACACACACACACACACACACA
>NC_068993.1:10044837-10045788 GCF_001194135.2 Octopus bimaculoides
ATATATATATATATATACACGACGGGCTTCTTTCAGTTTCCGTCTACCAAATCCATTCACAAGGCTTTGGTCGGCCTGAGACTAGAGTTGAAGACACCTGCCCAACGTACCACGCAGTGGAACTGAACCCGAAACCATGTGGTTTGTAAGCAAGCTACTTACCTCACAGCCACTCCTGCGCCTACTATGATACACTATCTCATGTCTATTTTTTGCACTGTACCCATCAATTTTAATAATGCACAAATAACAATCGTCAACATGGTTACTCGGCTTTCGCCACACCACTGGCATTCCAAAGGGCATTTCGTTTTTACTTACAGGCTTTCTCAGCCTCTCCACACGAATGCGACACGAATACTTTATGTGAAGCCCAAGGTTTGCCTTCATCACCAAGCATAACACCACAGTAAGTGAAGTTATATTTTGTCTCTGATTAGTGACTACCTGCCACAAATGTAGCAGAACATGTCTGGATTGTTCACGCACTTACGTCTATATGCATTCATTCTCAATCGAGTTTATACGTAAATATCGCCAACGACTGACCTCTGCAGCTAATGAAACAACATTAGAACATCAGTTAGAAATCATGAACACAACTTTTCAAGGTCACGTCATCTGTCAGAGTTGCCAACAATTGTTTGATAAACTTTACATTTACCGCTATTTTACGCTTACTTATGTAGGTCAGCATTGGTTTATAGCAATCTATTCTTTTTTTGCTTTTTAGCAAATTAAATCAGATAATCACTGTCATCTGATTCCCTGATACCATAAAACAGGAAAAAAACAAAAAATAAAAAGCTTTATTACAGGAAAAATAGACATGATGGAGAAAAAAACTAACAGCTCTGAAATCAGCGGAAGAATTGCTCTAAAATATGTAGATATTTAAACATAGAAAATCATGCAGACTTGTGATATGTGTTTGTATATATATATATATAT
>NC_068993.1:10052028-10056317 GCF_001194135.2 Octopus bimaculoides
TATATATATATATATATATATATATATATGTATACATATTTATATATATAGGCGCGCGTGCACGCACACACTCACACACACGCACACGCACATACACACGCATACACCTTCATACGAACGGACACATACACACAAAGTGTTCGGAAAAGATATTGTATGTTAACAATGAGTGGACTTCATCCTATATCTGTCGGCCTTTTCTTCTGACATCATATAAGACATGTGACCTAACACACTACGTCACAAACCAACGACTGAGCGTTTCATGGCCGCTCGGCCTGCTAGAAATAGCAACCAAATCGTTTTCAGATCACCCTCTACTGTCCCATGTAGAGGACACATTTCATAATGAAGTCGTAGACACCCTTTAAAAACAGGTTGATCCTGGTTTTAAATTTGATCCTGGCTTTAATCAGATTTTGATCTGTGACTAACCTATAATATACAGAAAAGATCTTGGGCCGTCAGATATCACTATTTGGCAATGGAAAACGATGAGACTCTTCGAACTTACATGGTTTCTTTGTATTTGCCTTATCTAAGAGACAGATCCACGGATCCGAGCGCTAAACGAGTAAATACGGCCAGTGCCGGTCCTGCGCGGAATCGCCCGAAAGCTCTGAAACGAATAAAGACAACTTTTAAGAGAACGGGCAGAAGACTTCGCAAACACTTTTCGCGTTTAACATCGAGGTCATCCAGTGTCCCCACCTTCAGCAGGCAAACGTCAAGCAAAGAGCAAATTGAAACAAACCAAGGAAGTGAGGAATCTTCAACAGCATCAAAAGCTCTTTCTGAGGTAGTTAAAGATATTTGTGATTTGAAACTGGAGACATTAGAGGGCGATAAACATATAATTCCGGTGGTACAAGACACCGAGAAAACTTCAAAATCTCAGATGAATTAGCACTGAACAGATTTGGTGAAATATCGTTATGTGATGATACAATTATCAAATAACAATTAAGTTATATAAACTTTTGATAAATGATAATTTGATTTGAATTTAAATGAGTTTTTACCTTTTATGGTACCTTCCTTTTGTAAACTTTTTCATACGAAAAATGAAAAAAATTTCACATTTCGGTATACACGCTGGTATATTTTATAGCAGTGTACATTTGGCAACCACGAGATATCGAGTTCAGCCTCTTTGAGCGGCACCTTGGGCAAGTGTCTTTTTCTCTATCTCCTCCGCTCCCCGTTTCTCTCCCCTCTCTCTCTTTCCAATTGTCACATCCCGGATGTGCTGCCAGGTTAAGTTGAGGGTGCTGAAGAGTGTCTATGTCTATTCGTGACTACACAGGCACCTAAAACAATTAGCGAAAGTATGTTACATTTTACATGCCGTACTTACTTGCAAATGACGGTTGTCTGAATTGTACTTTATCGGGGTGAGGTATAGACGCTGTTATTATCTCCATATAATAATAATAATAATAATAATAATAAGGATTTCATCTATTTGCCACAAGGGCGAAATCCTTTCTACTATAGGCACAAGGCCTGAAATTTTGGAGATGGGAACTGGTCGATTACATCGACACCAGTGTTTAACTGGTACTTAACTTATCGACCCCGAAAGGATGAAAGGCAAAGTCGACTTCGGTAGAATTTGAACTCAGAACGTAGCAACGGACGAAAAACCGCTAAGCATTTCGACCGTCGCGCTAACGATTCTGCCAGTTTCTCAGTAATAATAATAATAATAATAATTATTATTATTATTATTATTATTATTATTATTATTATTATTATTATTATTATTGTTGCTGTTGTTGTTGTTGTTGTTGTTGTTGTTGTTGTTGTTGTTGTTGTTGTTGTTATTACTATTATACTTATAATAATCCTTTCTACAATAGACACAAAGCCTAACATATTAGGGGAGGGGACTAGTCGATTACATCGAGCCTAGTGTTTCACTGGTACTTATTCCATCGACCCCCATCGTCGACCCATCACCTCCCCAAACAGCCGCACACATCTGCACACATCTGCTCAGAACTGAGTAGCACACGCCCGTCCTGATTCGTCAAAGACTTGATCATAGTTTTGTTTCCACGTTGCTTCTTAACCGTTCGGGCCCATCGGACGGCTTTAGTTACTTCGTGTTTTAGTGCACGGTCCTTAGCTCTGACAACGCAACCTTCGAGTTTCGCCTCAAAGAAATGGTCAAGGGCCATTCTCGTCGCTAACACGTCGGTCGGGGTGCCTTTATTAATAGCTTCTTCTAGTTTGCTAACTAGTTTTCCCTCTAATCTATTTCTTTCTATTGCTAAATCTTATCAATTCTACTTTAACCGCTCTCTTCAGAGCGAACCACCACCGGCTGTTGATAGCCCCTGTCAACTTTCTTTCTGCCCTTTTCTGGGTAAGACAGGCCCTCGTCAACTGCCGCTTAACTAGTTCGCTTATCCGGTCCCTGTAGCCTTTGCGAGCCGGTAAGGACGCATTCAACCTCCAGTAACCGGGTCCCAGTCTACGGGTCCTATCTAAATCGACTGTGCATATCACAAATTTGTGATCTGTGTAGCGGATCAATTTAAATTGGAGGTCAACCTAAGCTATCCGTATCCCAGACCTAACAAATATTCTATCTAAATACGATCTAGATGACCCACTGTTAACTAACGGGGCATATTATGCTTCTCTGCTGCAGAAATTGCCTGATGCTATCAAAGCAGAGAGGCGTGGCATGCTGACCAATGGAGTCGGCCTCCTCCAAGACAACGCCCCGGTTCACAATGCGCATGTTGCCCAGATGAAAGTACACTCCTGCGGCTATAAAATCCTTCCTCATTTCACTTACTCTCCTGACCTCATACCACCTGACCTCCACCTCTTTCCAACCCTTAAGTCTTTTTTTTTTTTTTGAAGGGGAAGCACTTTTGGATGATGATGAACTTATTTCCGAAGTAAAGTTTTGGCTCCAGACGCAACCTACAGACCTCTATAGGCGAGGTCTTCACTGCTGCATAAATCAATGAGAGAAGCGTGTCAGAGGAAATCTTTAATGAGCACACCTCGTACATATATGTATGTATGTATGTATGTATGTATGTATGTATGTATGTATGTATGTGTGTGTGTATGTATGTATGTATATACATGCATACATACAATCCTACATACATACACATAGATGCTCACATACACACATATATACACACACCTACACACACGCATGCAACGATGGAAAAGTTCTAATGAATAAGAAGACTTGCAAGAAAATGATACTGTAGCGCTCTGATGATGTCACATTAGCCACGTGACCAAAACATACTACATCACAGAAACTCGAAACAATCAGACATTTGTTTGTTGACAACATGGATCGAGCTGACAAAATGGTTTTGTATTTACCTGACCATATCGATAAGATTACCTCAAATAACACAATCCCAGTTCTTATTGCCTTTATGATTCCGCAGTGGGAACAGCCGAAATTTTCGAATCCGATCCGAATAGGTTTGAAGAAAGCGGGGAAGAAGCTTCGGCGATTTTTTTCGCGTGCAATATTAAGGTCGTCTCGTGTTAAGACTCTGAAGAAACATGCTATACGGGAACAAGAAGTGGAAACTTTTACCTGCTTAGTTTAATATGAAAGTTTTTTTCTTAAAATGACAGTAAAGAAATACTCCAAATATATTTATAGCTGCAGTTTGATGGCGCAAAGATTTTACGTCTGTTGTCAACCTTTTTATCAGCAGGAATGTAAAAATGATATTGTTATCAAAATAAATTCGAAATATCATTATGGAGATAAAAGAGACACGCGTGAATTCCTGGACTAAAAACACCCAAAACAAACAAAGACATTTAAAGGACAAACGTATACGCACGCATACGCACGCATACGCACGCACACAAAACATATAAAAGGACTTTAAAATAGCACAAACAGATACCACAAAAAAAAAAGATATTTCTAATAATCATATTAAGATTTCTTTATTTCATAATTTGAAAACATGTAAAATACTATAACCATTAAAAAAAAAAAAAAAGAATGCTGTTTAAAAAAAATTACAATAAACATCTGTAAGGTAAATTTTAAATTACCTTTTGAAAATTGCAATACAATGTTTGTTAGAAGGAAAGGCACTTAGTACATTATGGTACATTTATACCAGCTGAAGCCAAAAATCAATAGGTCGTGTAATGGATTCTATTAACAAGGTTTTAAAAAAAATAAACACTTGTACATTTATTATTATTATTATTATTATTATTATTATGGGAAATGGGTTGTTTTTGGCGCTCATGCCTTTCCAATAGATATTAGCAAT
>NC_068993.1:10057010-10057614 GCF_001194135.2 Octopus bimaculoides
CAACATTTATAAATATAGTCTTTTATGTAAATCTATTGATTAATGAATTAATTACTTAATTAAAACGACAACTAACAGAACCAACAGAATTTTCCGTGTGTGTGTGTGTGTGTGTGTGTGTGTGTGTGTGTGTGTGTGCGCGCGCGCGTGGTAAATATCTGATTCGAAGCTAATTGTATGAAAAAGATGGATACGTGGAAACACTGCGTAAAAATGAGCGCCATCTTTAATTATTTTTCTTTTTTAGAAAAAAAATAACAAATTCCAGATTTTCTTAAAACATTTCTGAATGCGTCTAAATGAAAATTAAATAGTCTATGATGAATTTGTCATTCTAAGACATTTTTCAAATTAAAAGATGGGATTCAGTTTCGATTCCCACTAAGTGACAAATAAAACGAAAATGCCATTATCATTATTATTATTATTATTATTATTATTATTATTATTATTATTATTATTATTATTATTATCATTATTATTATTATTACTACTACTACTATTACTTCTACTACTGCTACTGTTATTCTGTGCCTCTGAATGAAAGTTTCAATTAGTTACATGGAACTGATACATTTTTCCATTGTTTCGGTGTAAGAACCAA
>NC_068993.1:10057859-10060617 GCF_001194135.2 Octopus bimaculoides
TATATATGTCATTTACTTTATAAAAGTTATATGATATTTAGAGGAATAGCTTCTTTAAGGTGAGTGCTGCTACGAAAGTGCCACAGATCACACTGCTGTGAGCAACAACGATGTTGGATCCATCTGGAAAGAAAGTTAAATACAATATCATTTAATATAGCAGTAATAGTAAATATATAGATATGTTTATATATGTATATATATATATATGTGTGTGTGTGTGTATTTCATCTAATGACGTAATTAGTAGGTATGTACCATAAGTGCATGGAAATCTTTGTTCAATAACGTGTACTTCATATAGTCAGCTATTCTAGAAACAGCTGTAAGACATTTTATGCAATATTTCTTAATCTCTTATCTACTCCAATTACTCTGCAATTATGTTTGAATTATAAACAATATGCTTTATAGTGATATCACATGTTTTGCTCGTCCCTTCTCCCTTTCTAACTCTCTCTCTCTCTCACACACACACACACACACACACACTCACTCACACACACATACATACATATATAGGACACTCAATGACTTCATAAAATAAATAATATAGCAATGGTTATGTCATGCTGACGATTTTTGAAAAGAGTGAAATAGTGCTAAACATGATTGACGCTGACTAGAAGGGAATTTTACAAACTTTATAATAAACAACAAAAAAGCATATATTCTATTCTATGCATTCTATGCATCTTTTACTTTATTGCTTAAATTAAAACCGCTACCAATGAAGAAATAATTGGCCCTATTGTATTAACTGAATGCCAAGGGACTCCATATGTGTGTGCCTGTGTGCGCGCGCGCGTGTGCCAGCTACTTACTTGGTAGCAAGGTTCTGAAGGAAAGCATCTTGTTTTGCTCACCAAAGGTCTTGCAGGGTTTTATACTCCCAAATACTGCGATCATTTGTAGTGAATGAATTAAGGGTTTGCGCTTTGTCCCCATACTTAGTTCCATGTATGTATCTATGTATGTATCTCATTATTCAGTCAGGTTTCAAAATTTTTTCTCAATACAAAAAGAGCCAGTTTCTAGCCTAGATCCAAGGTTCCTTCGTTTGAATTCCAACAACATCAACAGAGTATATTTGCATGTATGTGTGTATATGTACAGTGTTAGGAGTGAGTGCCTGTACAGATGTGTATGCTTTGTTTCATGTATGTTTTCTCATGCATATAGCTGCAGGTCTAGACAAACGCACATATACTTAAATGATAAACTTCTGGAAAGTTTTACAATCTTTTACAGTTTTAGTGATCGCTTGGGAGTGTAGTCTACTCTGATCCGGAGTATTAGCAACTGTCAGGGTCTCAACTATGGGTTAATTTGTATACTATAGAAGGAACTTCAAGCAAAACCCTGACTGCCTTGTTAGTGCTTTGGGAAAGAAAGAGACAAGGAGAGTCAACTTCGATTGCAAATCAAAGAGCGAAGTCCTTCAGATGATCCGATGCCTTCTTTGACACCTTTCCGACAAGTCCTGGGTAAGTGGGGCTCTCTAGTCCAGTAAGACAACTCACATAAGAGAAGGCCATATCAGTGTAAAATACACAGCTTGCTGGTCACTGCGGCCGTCATAGCTCGCTGGCCACTGTGATCAGATTCTTAGTCTAAAGAGTGGGTTCGAAATGCACGGACTGACTATCACTTTAAACTACTGCGCGCAGGCAGGAAAAAAAGCCCTGTAGCTGCAATCATCAGTTCACAGAGTCACGTGAGTGCATGCAGCTATTTCCTCATAATCTTCAGATACGTCATCTGCAACATAGAGTATCAAATGAAATAGTTTGAAAGAGTCGTCTAACTTCATTAGCAGACGTTAACTTTATCTAACTCTTCAATCTGCGAAGAATTTGGTTATTATTGCATTGGAATACTCACTTTTCTTTTTGGGTTTTGGTGCTGTATCGCATTTCAGTGACTCCAGTTTTGATTTTGCTTGGTCAATTATTTTCACAACACTCTCACCGCAGCCTGTACTAGCACTTCTTATACAATGCAAATGATCCAGGCTCAGTCTGCAAAACAAACGCGCACATGTACAAAATTATACACAACATGTTTGTGTGTGTGTGTGTGTATGTATAGAGACAATTATATGTATATGTACGTATATATGTATATATGTGTACGCAAGCATGCATGTAAACATGTATGTGTATATATACGTATGTATGTATGTATGTATGTATGTATGTGTGTGTATGTATGTGTGTAAAGAGAGGTCTATTTCCTCGCAGGAAGATAGGGATGTTGGTAAGTATTATACTTATGCAACGTTAGGCAGTGAGCTGGTAGAGTCGTTACTGCACCGGCCAAAATACCTAGTGGTATTTCGTCCGCTTTTACGTTTTGAGTTGAGGTTGCTTTCATCCTTTTGAGGTCGATACATTAAGTACCAGTGGAACACCAGGGTCGATGTAATCAGCTGACCCACTCCCTCGAAACAGCTGGCCTTGTAACCAAAATTTGAAATCGATATTACATCCAAAGTTGTAAACCTCTATTCCTAATATTAACCACCATGTGGCGAGTGACAATCTGGTGTGCATGTGGTTTGAACTTACTTGCAGAAAGCCTTGTGGTTAGCTTCCATTTCTCTTGATTTCTTCATGTAGTTATCCTGACAATCTGAAACTTTCGAGATATCACATGCGGCCATTGCATAAGTGACCACTGAAACAAGAAGAAAATTATACATGTGAAAGAAAATATTGTGCAACAAGTGTGTGAATACGTGCATATATATATATGT
>NC_068993.1:10062924-10063542 GCF_001194135.2 Octopus bimaculoides
TATATATATATATATATATTCAGTAAATGTATAACAAGGACTTCGGACCTCACCTCTTATGTATATGAATACATACTGGAAGCGTTAGAAATGAAACTAATATATATAGATACATAATGAAAGTAATTTAAATTGAAACCATATAATAGTGAAGGTATTAATAGAGATTATCTTGTTTCACTTTTGACATGTAATACAGGAACAGTGTAAGAGATAAGAGCTTGCTCCGGGCTCGCATTAGACAAGAAGTTGAAATTTTGGGGGGCCCATGACACTGCTTGGACTCTAAGTAATGCATGTGTAAAATTTTAATGAAATCCATTGGGTAGTTCTCGAATTTTAGTGATGCAAACATACAGACAGACTGACTAACAGACAGACTGACTTACAGACAGACTGACTAACAGACAGACTGACTTACAGACAGACTGACTAACAGACTGACTGACTAACAGACAGACTGACTAACAGACAGACTGACTAACAGACACACATTCTCAGCGTTATATATATAGATAACTTTATAACTTTATAATTTTTTACATACACACACATACACATACATACACGCACTTATACATATATATATACATACATGCATACATACATATATATATA
>NC_068993.1:10064896-10066110 GCF_001194135.2 Octopus bimaculoides
ATATACGTACAGTTAATCGTGAGCGATATTATTCAATGAGAGGCCTCACACTCACTCCAAATCTGGTTTCCTCGCTATCAGCAAGGATCTCTTCTGGAGAAACTCATCATTAACAAAGCTGGGACATGTTAAAGACTGGTTCTTCTCTTAAGATCAGAAAGTACTTAATGGCCTTGATTTACTGATAAAGCGCAAACGAGGTCTATAATGGAGAAGACTTTGAAGATAAGGCGAACTATCATCAAGATGGAGCACCCCCACACTGCTATCACGATGTTAGATCCTTCCTTGAGATCTTGCCAAACAGGTGGATTGGACGAAGGAGTTTCGTTGAATACCCTCCGCGTTCACTAGACCTCGCACCACTAGATATTTTTATTGGGATACCTAAAAGACAAAGTCTACGCTATGAAACTTGCAACAGTCGCTGAATGAGCGCAGCCATTGAACGAGAATGCACACAAATACCAAACGAATTGTTTGCGATTCCATTGCTTCGCGCTGTCAGCAGTTCATGGACCAGAACGGACGTCAGTTTGAAAACAGGAGTTGACAAAACAATAGAATAATGTCTGTAGATTCTATCAAATTTTGAAAATGAAATGTATCTGAATAAACACCTACTTTACAATTATCTAAAGTGTGTATACATTTTTTGGAGACACCCTATAGATATATGTATGTATGTATGTATAGATAGATAGATAGTTAGATAGATAAATAGATAGATAGATAGATAGATAGATAGATAGATAGATAGATAGATAGATAGATAGATAGATAGATAGATAGATAGATAGATAGTTAGATAGATAAATAGATAGATAGATAGATAGATAGATAGATAGATAGATAGATAGATAGATAGATAGATAGATAGATGGATAGATAGATAGATAGATAGATAGATAGATAGATAGAAAAAAGGTGAGTTGGCAGAATTGATAGCGTGCTGGACAAAATGGTTAGCGGTGTTTCACCCGTCGCTACGTTCTGACTTCAAATTCCACCGAGGTCGACTTTACCTTTCATTCTTTCGGGGTCGATGAAATACGTACCAGTTACGCACTGGGGACGGTGTAATCGACTTATCCCCTCCCACCAAATTTCAGGCTCAGTGCCTGTATACATGTAGTAGAAAAGACACACACACACACACACACACACGCACACATATATATATATATGTATGTATATGTATGTATATATATATA
>NC_068993.1:10066237-10067662 GCF_001194135.2 Octopus bimaculoides
ATTTATGTATATATAAAGGGGTGAGAGATTTTAGCCGATGTCATGACCCTTCTACTTCACTGGTACTTTCGTATTATGAACAACCAAATGATGAAAGGCAAAGTTTCAAATTTTGACACAAGGCCAGCAATATCGGTGGAGGGTGTAAGTCGATAACATCGACCCCAGTACTCAAATAATACTTATTTTATCGATCCCGAAAACATGAAAGGCAAAGTCGTCCTCGGCGGAATTTGAACTCAGAACGTAAAGCTGGACGAAATGTTGCTAAGTTTTTTTCCCGGTGCGTTAACGATACTGCCAGCACACTACCTTAACCCTTTAGCATTCAAACCGGTGAGATCCAACCCAAATATTCTACCTGTTTATGTTCAAACTGGTCAGATCCGGATTCTCATACTGAGTCGAAAATGTCATTCTTAATAATAAGCAATCACATGGAAACCTTGAAGCTAGCTATGAGATAATGCACGACTAATTCAAAACACTGGAAATAAATGAGTTATCAGAGATGAGGGCAGCAGCATCAAAATCCCTCATTGATCAAATGCCACATATTACAAGAGGTTCCAAGTAATGATGTAGCTCAGTCAACGGTGATGCTCCAGCATGACCGCAGCTTTAAAGTTGAAACATTTTAAAATAGCAAAAATAGTTGACATAAAATAGTATCACATTTGACAGAGTAATTTGAATGTGGAAAGGTTAAAAATGTGAAAAGATTATGATGGCTTACATAAGCTTAGCTTGTGTGCGTATATCTGTGTATACGTGTGTGTGTGTGTATGCGAGAGGGAGAGTATAGGAACGTATATGTATGTGCATGTATGTACATGTATGTCTCTATGTGAATATATATATATTCATATATATGTGCGTGTGTGTATGTGTGAGTGTGTGGGGACTCTTACGAGCTTGCTTGCATGCGTGAGAGGTAAACATTGATGTGATGTAAATAATTGAAACATCCTGTCCTTAATCTTGCATTTCGTTTTCCTTCTTTTTTTAATCAAATGTCACATGACCTGCTTGAATTTAACCTACATCTGATTTTTCGGAGAGTTGACCTCATTTCCTTGTTTGTCAATGAACGCTTGCGCGCTCGCACACAGACACATACACACACGTATACACACATACACACACGCATGCGCGCACATATACACATACGTACAAACACACGCACACACACATACATGTACGCACCTTGTGATCTCAAATTCCTGATGGATCTCAAGGCTACGTCATGATGTATAGCGGCCAGTCCTTTTCCTCCTCACTTCTAACCCTATGTGAATTCCTCCAAGGAGGAGGAGGGGGAGGAGGAGGAGAAGAAGAAGAAGAAGAAGAAGAAGAAGAAGAAGAAGAAGAAGAAGAAGAAGAAGAACAACAACAACAACAACAACAACAACAACAAATAATTTT
>NC_068993.1:10069012-10074103 GCF_001194135.2 Octopus bimaculoides
CGAAAGGGGAGTTCCTTTTCATTCATTTCCATAGCGAATTGGATTGGGACATGAATACTATTTATTAATTTAAGAAATTTTGTAAGGTCCTTCTTATTTCGGTCCCAAAATATCAATCAGTCATCTAAGAATCTTAGATTCGTGTCAAGAAGAAGAAGAAACTTCCTGTGAGCGATGAAAAGTGGAACGGCTATTGGGAGGTGACTGCAGATTTACCAGGGTGACAGGGACTCTTTCCCATCCCAGTTACGAAAAAAACGGACATTTCAATATTGTGTGAAAGGAAGTTGTGAATCTACTCGAGTTAACGGTTCCTCATGAAGATAATATGGACGCCGCTCGAGGAATGTGAAAACGCAAGCTGGAAAGCGGAGTATTTTCCAATCGAAGTCGGATGCAGAGGGTTTGTTGGACACACTGTGAAGCGACTGTTGTTATCGTTGGGCCTAACTCATCGTAAATACCACCATGACCGATATCCAAACTACAGTGGAAAAGGCTAGCCACTGGATTTGGTGAAAAAGAGACGATGAGCGATAGCTTGAAGAATATTGAGCTTTATTTGATATCCAGTTGTTCTAGCAAGCGGGGCCTCATATCAGTGAGGTGGGGCCAGTGCGCATTGATGCCGTCGAGAGGTAGGCCCCGAAATGGCGCGCATTCTCTCCTGATGACCCATACACTTGCTGGCTTCCGGTATGCGAAGCTTTCGACTGGTAGCACTTGCATGTGCAAGTTGTTTGCAAAACATCTGGACACATACAAGCACACATACTCAGTCATGCATACATACATGCATACATACATGCATACATACATAAACAGCCTCCATAAACAACAGAAACATGAGCTGAGAAACACTCGTGATATAAGATGTACACATGTGAGAGTACATAAGTCTCAAGCTAGATGATAACATAACATCGATAGGAAGAGTAGACTATTCTGGGCTTGTGCTAGATGCGTTCTAACTCTTCTAGAACGATAAGCCTTCGCTGTCCAAGCACAGATGATGGCTAGTAATTATCTGATCAATAAAATTGATAAGGATGATGCCAAACTTTGTTACCAGTTTAGAAGATATCTGCATAATCAACAGTTGTTTAGAAATCTCTGCAAGTTACATCTTTCCCTGAGGTATGGTAATGTTGCCAAAACTATTTAAAGTGTTGTTCGTAGGAAGAATTGCTTTAACGATCATACAAAAGGCACTTAAGAAGCACCTTTGAAAGTAAGTACAGTAATTTTTCGACTATCGCAGGTGTTACGTTCCAAAACCTCCCACAGAAATAATTAAAATCTAACAAAATATAAATACCTATCGGCCGAAGAAATCCGGATATATTGAAGAGTCCACGATATAGATTTACGTATATAAGCCAGAAAAATCCGCGATGTACTGAGTGCGCAATAGGTGAACCGTTATGTATTGAGTGCGTGATAGGTGAACCGCAATATGGCGAGGGTTTACTGTAATGCTTGTGAAGCATTCTAATAAAAAATGGCAACCCCATGTAGAAATAACAGATTCGGTATTGTTCTATATGACAAGGAAGTGGGGGCATGCTCCGTTGGAGAAGTTAAGCGCCCAACGGATATCTTGTCTAAAGACATCTATGGTGAACTAACGCGTATTTTACAGTCCTTGTCCATATTTGGTGAACCAATTAGAAACGCTTATCCAATTTATAGTTTCTATTCTATACTCTTTAATTAGAGGAGCTTGGATATGTAACAGTGATGGAGAGGTTTCAAAAAATGAACAAAGGAAACTGACTAGCATCCTCCAATCGATCGATGAGTAATAAAGTGAACGTTTGTAAAGCATTCTACAATATATCAGAGTATCCTGAAGTGACTGTGTATGTGTGTGTGGTGTGTGGTGTGTGTGTGTGCGCATGTACGTATGTGTGTGTGTTGCGAGAGAGAGAGAGAGAGAGAGAGAGTCTGTGTGTGCCTGTATGGATGCAACCAGGTGCAAATTAACATATACATGCGCCCATGTATGCATGAAAATAATCCCACACCCTAGTGTATATAGGACATGTACACCGATTGAATGAGTACATATACATCAACAATGCTCCAACAGAAAGGCGACTACTCACACACACACACACAAACATACATCAAGATATGCTTTTTTATATATATATATATATATATATATATATATGTGTGTGTGTGTGTGTGTGTGTGTGTGTGTGTGTGTGTGTGTGTGTGTGTGTTTCTGCGTGTGCGCGTGTGTGCATATGTGTAATCATATATATACATATACGCTCATACATATACATATACGCTCATACATATACATATATATGTACGTAAACATATATATTTATGCACACATACACATACACACACAGAAGTAAATAAACACCCCATAAAACATTATGTTTATTCTAACTTGTAAATGTCTATACTTTTTATTAATTGACATTTTTATATTTCAGTTTCTATATTCCATGTACAAAAGAAGCCTTGGAACTGTCCGAATTTCAAAGGGTCATTCTGAAGGTGGAAAATCTTGGGATCCCGCTTTCTATAGTTGAAATAGAAATTGTGCAATTCGCCAGTGAGTCCCCATCACCTCGCCCAGATCGACCAGGGCCCTCTAACATAGCATTTCACTTTGTTAAGAGAAGTATGGAGGATAATCCTCGTTGTAAGGCCTCTGACATAGCATAACAAGCTGATATCAGTCCCAGAACAGCTGTCAGGTATCTCCACAAATTTGGTTACAATGGTAGAGCAGCAAGAAGTAAGCCACTTCTTCGACCAGCCAACATCAAGCGGAAAAAAATTGGGCCAGTGAAAAGGTGGACAGGCCACTGGCGTTTTGGGACGCTGTCATATTCTCTGATGAATTTGAAGTATTTCCTGACATTGAAGTATTTCCTGACATTGGTCGAGTGTGAGTTTGGAGATTGTGATCAAGAATTTGATGTGAAAAGATTTCAGCCAACAGTAAAAAAAATGGCAACTATTCTGTGATTGTCTGGAGAGCAATTTGATGTTGGTCATATTACTAGAATATAACTTTAGGTCATCAACAAAAAATGTGTGGGTAACATTAATTTTATTCTTTTCTTCATATATATGTGTGTACGTACGTATGTATGTATGTAAAGGCGCGTGTCCTGGTGGCTTGGGTGTTGCACTCACTATCTAGCGATCGTGGTTTCGATTGCCGAACCGAGCGGCTCGTTGTGTTCTTGAGCAACACAGTTCATCTCACGTTGCTCCGCGACCATTTCGACATCTGACGTATGGCTTACTTGTGCACTTGCACATGTTATGTCGATTTGATGGAGAGAATGAGCTAATGTACAGCACAAACATTTGATCATTATAAACAAACCATTTGTGTGAGTCGTTCATCAAGTATGTATGTATGTATGTATGTATGTATGTATGTATGTATGTATGTATGTATGTATGCGTGCATGTATGTATGTGTATATGTATGTATATATGTATGCGTGTGTATATGTATGTATATGTTCGTTTCTATGCTTAAGCGACAAAAGGAAGTCATCTTAACATTATTAGTCAATATACACGAAATACTAAGTAACGAGAAACTTAATAATATTTTTGTTAACGTCTTTAATGACAGAATATCTTAATGTAAATATTACTAACTCCTTACAAATTCCAATTCATGACACACACACACACACACACACACACACACACACACACACACACACACACAAAGCACACACACAAAGCACACATAAGCACAAACACATACATACACACACACAAACACATACATATGTGTGTATCTATGAATGTATGTACCTTTGTATATATATATATATCAGCATGTACGCATGTATGTATATATAAGGACATGTAACAGAAGATGAATATAATAACGAAAATCCAAGTCTGAGTGGAGCCTCAAGTTACACCTTATAGATTATCATCAAAACATTTACGTGCAAATGATGTCATGAAGAGACTAGTTCTGATTGCGTGTGTGAAACTTTGGTTGGGTGTTTCAAAACTAATAGGATTTTTTCTAAAGTACACAGGCTGCAATAAACATTTGGTTGCAAATACGCTGGTATTCTATCTAAAATTCGCCATTTTATGACGTTATATATATGTATTTCTATCTTTCAAGAACTATATATGCGCTGCCAATTTTATATCCGTTCTACTGTGCAATGTCCGGAAAGTATAGTTATACAGGAGAAGTCGATCCTTAAATTGGTTTGCAGTCATCTCTATATATTCACTTTCATATGCATTAATCCAAACCTCTTTGTTTAATGAGATTATTTCCAAGTTCACTGGATCCATCTCAGTCTATACACTTGCTAAACTAGGCACCACAGCATCACCAGTCAGCAACTCGATAGTTTCATCTCTGACACTAATTTGTTCCATCCTGCCTTTACCATTTTTCAGATCTTTGTTAACCTCTAAGATTTCGCCGTCCCTATCAACAGACTGCGCAACCAGTCATTGAACGATGATGGGAATAAAATAAGAGGGACCTGTTTCACGTGTTAGTTCGTAGCATCTGTCATTCCGGTATTTGCTGCTGAAGAGGAAATAACCATTCCGAAGTGTATGCATCCAACAATCTGGCTAGGGAAAGCTGTGAGCTGATTCTATGTATTTACATCCATTGTTTATAACGAGAAATTTTCACCATAGTAAAATACAGTGAATGGCTTTCTTACGACTTCAAATATGCCAGGCATATTTGAACTGGTGATAAGTTTCCATTAAGTCTAAATATATTACCTTCTTCCTCCGTTATTGTTTTTATATTCTTTCTTTTTACCGTTCCTTCACGCAAATTCATTTACTTTCCTCTCTCTCTCTCTCTTCACATTCCTCGCTCTCCGACTACCCCCCTAACCACGCATCAGTTTTGTTCCTTACGCGCTCTCTCTCTCTCTTTCTCCATTTCACATTGACATAAATAATCTTACCCTCCCACTTTCACTGCTCCTTTCTCTGTGACTACCTCCCTCCCATGCCACATCGCTACTAAATAACAACTACCACATGCTTACGTATGCATTCTGTATATATAGACATATATACACACATAAATACATGCATATA
>NC_068993.1:10075332-10075866 GCF_001194135.2 Octopus bimaculoides
ATATATATATATATATATATATATATATATATATATATAGGCATAAACACATACACATACATACATACATGCATACATACATGTTAATAATGTGCCTTTCAGAAATGTACGCACTTTAGTGTAATAATTACGCTATGCCTATAAGCATGTAGACTCGCATATAAAGTATACACAATATTTCTGAAAGACTCCTTAAAATATTAAAATAAATAATAAAGCAAGCAATAGTCCTTGCTTTGCAATTTACTGCGGTTTCATCAACCAAATGATCGGAATTTCAGCAAGGATAACGTCTGTTTCTAGGCTCGTGTGGGATGTAAGCGTTAGCAAAGATACAGCCACAGGCATACAAGTCACGTGCACACATACAAACACAAACATACAGACATATACACACGTAAACACACACACACACACACACACACACACACACACACACACACACATATATATATATATATATATGTATATATATATATGCATATATACATACATACATGCATATATATGTATGTATAGCATATAAACAAACAC
>NC_068993.1:10079899-10083021 GCF_001194135.2 Octopus bimaculoides
AAAAACGAAAGAAAGAGGATTGAAATCCGAAATAACTATCTCCTCTGCGAATCAACACCAAAGTTCCTTCTCTTTCACTGTCTAATACGAACTTTAGGTCGAATTTCCTTGCTGACTTTTCAACGTGACTTTCATCAAATTACCAACAGGCTGTTCCTACTGCTGCTGTTGCTGTTGCTGTTCCTACTGCTGCTGTTGCTGTTGCTGCTGCTGCTGCTGCTGCTGCTGCTGCTGCTGCTGCTTCTACGTTCGACTTTTCCCAAGTAAAAACATCCCGATTTACACGAACTTTATTGTGTATTGATTTCTATCATAGCAGGAAAACATCACATTTTGATGGCGAGGTGGTGGAAGGGTTGTGTAGAGGATAAGGTCTTTGTCTTAGTCTTCTATTATAACTTCCTTCACATCTAAATTAGATTGCATTTTCTTGTTCTTTAGTCCTAAGACTCATAAGGCCGATTACCCGATTTCAATGGCGCTCAGATGAACGAAATCACAACATCCCTCTTGAACTGGACGCCGATCCATTTCAAGGTTCAAGACGAGAAATTTTGAGGGGAGAAGACAAGTTAATTACATCGATCCCAGTACTTAACTGGTACTTTATTTTATCGACTCCAAAAAATGAAAGACAAAATTAACTTCGAAAATGGTACTTCGGCGAGATTTTGAACTCAGAACCTAAAGAACAAGAAGATATGCCACTAAGAATGTCACCCGTCTTTTTAACAAGTTGTATTGTCAGCATGTTGGATCATTTGCATGTCGGATCGTTAGCGCGTCGAACAAAATGCTTAGAATGCATTAGAGGGATATAAATCGACTTCATTACTTTTCTTTAACGACACTGGAATATGAAGGACGAATGTTGACTCAACGTCATGGACCAGAACTAAAAATCACAAAGCATTTTGTCTGAAGATCTACTGATCCTGCCACATCTACTCCGATATATATTGGTTTAAAATTTGGCACAAAGCCAGCATGTTCGGAGGAAGGGTGTAAGTTGATTACATCGACCCCGGTGATAAACTGGTACTTATTTTATCGTCCCCGATACAGTGAAAGGTAAAGTCGACCTCGGCGGAATTTGCTCTGCGTGCTAACGATTCTGTCAGCTCACCGCCTTGAATTACTCCAATAAATTGAACGATACAAACAAGATGATATTTCTTCGAACGCAGTATTGATTGCCGTTAGGACAATACACATTTCGACACTTCTAATAAAAATAAATATATGTTTTTTTTATATATTTATACACACGTGCTAACTCCAATATATATTATTCTCTTTCTCACTGAACTCATTCAATGGATTGTGATTACGCTGAGGCGACGCGATTTAAGGCAGTGGTTTCCATATTTATTTTGGATTTTGATCACGCATTAAATTAAACTTATGTACAATCTTCTTAAGTAGCTTCACCCACAAGGCAGCCAATGTTTCTATTAGCTTTTCAATCAATTGCTTGTGCCTGGAAGTGTCTCCGGGATTTTTTTCTATTTTCATTTTTTTATTTTCATTTCTTTCGGTCACTGGACTGCTGCCATGCTGGGGCACTACCTTCAACGGTTTAATCGAACAAATCGATTCCAGTACTTGTTTTAGCCTGGTACTTATTGCATCGATCTCTTTTGCCGAACTGTCAAGTTACGGGGACATAAAGAAATCAAACACCGGTTGCGGGGTTGGACAAATACCGACACAAACACACACACACACACACACCGAACTCCTTTTAGTGTTCGCCTATCAAATCCACTTCCAAGGAATTGGTCGCCCCGCGGCAATAGTAGAAGACATTCGCTCAAGGTGCTACGCAGTGGGACTGAACCTGGAACCATGTGGTTGTGAAGTAAACTCTTACCACACAGCCACGCCTTCAATATTCTTTTTATTATTATTATTTGAAGTGGTAGTGATAGGAGGTAGGATTTGAAATCAGAAAACACAAAACCAGAATAGATAGTGTAAGACAGCCTCGTCCGGCACCTTGTTAAATCTACTATCCTGGATTTGTACTTTCGACCTCGAAAAGATAAAAGACAAAGTTGATCTTAATGAGATTTGAACTCAGATGGCAAGGAATTGGAAGAAATACTACAATGCAATCTTTCTGACTTCTTCTTCCCTGAAAACTGACATGCTTTTTTGTTTAGTTTTTTTTCTTTTTTTTTTAATGTGGCCCCTAACTAAAGACAAAGGTAGAATGTCATGGTTTGAATGCCTTTGATTATGCGTCCGCACGATTAGGGCTGGCTTGATGATAAACAACAACAACAATAACAACGACATTGAATAAGAACAACA
Organism: Octopus bimaculoides; assembly: GCF_001194135.2. NCBI lineage: Eukaryota > Metazoa > Mollusca > Cephalopoda > Octopoda > Octopodidae > Octopus > Octopus bimaculoides. The sequence goes on from NC_068993.1 coordinate 10,082,216, forward strand.
AATGACATCAGCATCCACAACAACAACCACAACAGCAGCAGCAACATCGGTTCAGTCGTTTCTGTGTTGATAAAGATACAAGCAAACGCTTATCGTTTGGGGTCAGCTTTTGAAATTTTTTTTTCTCTTTTTTACATTTACTGGCTTATATATAGATGTTTTCAATCTAGTTTGGATTCTTTGCCATCAAATTTGATTGCAAAGATTTCAAACTTGATCGAAAACATCTATATTTGGCACTCCGTCGGCTACGACGGCGAGGGTTCTAGTTGATCCGATCAACAGAACAGCCTGCTCGTGAAATTAACGTGCAAGTGGATGAGCACTCCACAGACATGTGTACCCTTAACGTAGTTGTCAGCGTGTCAGCGGGACAAAATGTGACAAGGCTTGTTATTTTGAAGTACAAGTACTGCTCAGTGGCCAACCTGTTAGCCACGGCATACCACACCTGGGTAACAGGATTGTGACAATATGATGCAGGATAAAACCAGTCTGGAGCCCCGATCGTTCGCATCTCAGGCCCGTTGGCGCTAAAACGTTTCCATGAGTGAGGTGTTGCCCAGTTCGTCAACTTTAGCTTATCCCCTTAGCATATCCCCATAGCATATCCCCTTAGCATATCCCCTTAGCATATCCCCTTAGCATCACTCTCTATGATGGCTTTGTACTTAGTCCTGGCTCTTTTGTACGCTCTGATCCTGTCCCTTTGATTGTAGCCAGAGAACTGCAGGCGGTGGATGAAGTGTTATATATGTCTTTCCAATTCCAATTGCCAATGTTTGTATGTATATATATATATATAT
>NC_068993.1:10083475-10084210 GCF_001194135.2 Octopus bimaculoides
ATACATATATATATATGTATGTATGTATATATAGTTACACACACAGAGAGACATTTAATACAGTGAATCTCGAAGCAGGTAAAGCTATAAACAACAGCGTGTAAATATTGGGTCAAAAATCCTTCTGGATAAAAAAGAGTCGAAGACTGCCGTGTGACACGAACCCACATCTCCTGTATGTATGAATGTATGTATGTATGTATGTATGTATTATGTATGCATGTGCGTGCGCTCGTGAGCGTGTGTGTGTGATTGTATACATGTATATATGCACACACATTTATATATATACATATGTAATTCACACATATGTATATATAGATATATAATTATAAGGAAATAATAATTATTATTATTACCACCTCCATCATCACAACCACCACACCTTTCTGTCCACTCTTTCTACCCCTCCCCCTGTCACAGCCAGACAATTACTGTAGCCTGAAACACAAACAGAGAGAAAGAAATATGTGTGTGTTTGTGTATATGCGAGCTAGTCTCTATGTTATTTCTGTGTACATGTAAATACACACACACATATATATATACGCATATATACACATATATGCATATATATATATATATGCATATACATACTTACATCTATTCATACAATACATACATATATATGTTTGTGAGCGTACACATACACAAAAACATGCCTACACATACAAACACACACACACACACACACACACACACACACACACACACACACACACACACACACACACA
>NC_068993.1:10087914-10091538 GCF_001194135.2 Octopus bimaculoides
TATATACGACAGGCTTCTTACAGTTTCCCCTCTACCAAATCTTCTCACAAAGCTTTGGTCGACCCGAGTTATAGTAAAAGTCACTTGCCCAAGATACCATGCAGCGGTACTAATATATTGTAACAATATAAACAATAACGTAGCTAGATGGTGGGGGAGGGGCATCCGCCCCGGGCGGCACGGCTTTTGGGTCTGTTGTAGGCTCTAAGCCTGTATAGGTTGGATTGAAATCAAATAATAGTGATTTTAATGTCGGGCCAAAGACATTACTCACTGTTAAATGCAACGATCAGTATAGTCACTGTGCAATATGCATTTTTGCGGGGCCCAGGGGGGGTGGAGGCAAACTGGAGGTCCGCGCCGGTGGCACACACTTTAGCTACATCACTGAATATGAAGTATATACTACGTTCTACTATAGGCACAAGGTTTGAAATTTGCTGGATGAGCGACCTGTCGACTTCGGTGGAATTTGAACTCAGATCGTAAAGACGGACGGAATGTCGCTGAGCAATTTGCCCAGCGTGCTTAACATTTCTGGCAGATTGCCATCTTGAATAGGGAATATATTCAAGTAAATAGTTTTAGAGTGAAACTCTTGTAAGAATAACTCCATGTGTGCCGTGCGATGTGGGCTTCGAGTTAGACTTATGTCTCCAGGATTCTCGGAGTCGAGGGTAACATTGGTTCGTTCCTGCAATGTGTCTTGGAGAGAGAGAGAAACAAAGGAAAGGAAAAAAAACTTCTCATTGGCTTTCCAATGCCAATGCTTTTTCCAAATGAAATAAAATTTCACTTTTAATTTTTCCCTTTTTACTAATATAAATGGCATTTCCTTTTCTTTTTCTTGTGTTGTTTCGTTTTGTTTTCATACCTGTTCAAAACAATGGTAATAAAAATAATAACATTGATAATTAAAAGACACGCACTCGCATGCACAAACAGCCTCACGCACACGCGCAAACAAGCATGCCCATTTCTGTATATATAAGGGTGTGTTTCTGTGTGTGTATGTGTGTGTGTATGTGGGTTTGTATGTGCGCAAGAAAACAGGCCCATTTCTGTATGTATATGGGTGTGTTTGTGTGTATGTGTATATGTGTGCGCGCGCGCGTGTATGTGTATGTATGTGTGTGTGCGCGCATACATATATGCATAAAAGCATATGTACATAACTATATGCATGTGAGTATGTGTATGTGTTTAGAGAGAGAGAGAGAGAGAGAGAACAACTTTATGTGTGTGTATGTGTGTGTGGGTGTGTGGGTAGGTGGGTGGGTAGTTGTACGCACGCGCACACGCACGCACATTGTGCCAGTGTGAGAAATTCTCGAGTTCTTTGTTCAAATTCTACTAAGATCAACCTTTGCTTTAATCCATCCGATATCGATGAAATAAACTTCAACTCAAATAAACTACAAGACGATATAACCGTCTGTTTTCTTCTTCTCTCTGTCTCCCTTCACCACCAATTCCAGACCTCGCTATGACCTTAATTATTGTTATTGTTGTTGTTGTTATTATTATTATTATTATTATTATTATTATTATTATTATTATTATTATTATTACTAAGGCGAACTGACAGGATCGTTGGCACGCCAGACAGAATGCTTTGCGGCACTTCGTCCGTCTTTAAGTTCTGAGTTCAAGTTCCGCCGAGTTCGACTTTGCCTTTCATCCTTTCAGGGTCGAAATTTCAGACCTTGTGCCTGTAGTAGAAAGGATTATTATTATTATTATTATTATTATTATTATTATTATTATTATTATTATTATTATTATTATTATTATAAGTTGACAGTGAGTTGACAGAATTGATGGCATGCCGAACAAAATTCTTTGTGGAATTTCTTCTGATTCGTTGCATTCTGAGTTTAAATTCCACCGAGATCAACTTCGCTTGTCATCTTTTCTGGGTCGATTAAATAAGTGCCAGTCGAGCACTGTGAGAATCGATATAATTGACTAGCCGTCTTCGTTCCCAAAATTACAGCCCTTGTGCCTATAGTAGAAAGAATTTTTATAATTAATTGATACATAACAATGGAAATTATTAATCGCTTATTCATGAACAATCTGGTTCAAAGCTTTTGATTTTATACCATTCACCGACATTGAGAAGTCCCAGCTCTGGTTAGAATGTCGCAGGCAAGAATCACAAGGCCGATCCTTGAAGCCGAGCCAACCCGCCGGAAACCTAAGGGAAGACTAAGAACGAGATGATTTTATAATAGCCATAGTCTCCGTTGGTTTATGCTTGAAAATCAAGTTGGAAAGTTTAATGATGGTTCTTTTTGATAGAACCCAATGGAGGAGTTGTCTGAAGACTTTACACTCACGACCCTCACAGGAACAACGGACAGAAAAGATGAAGGATTGATGGCTAGAACAAGACAGCAATTTTTTTTTTGAGAAGATGCGCGGTGGTCAGTCGTTTTCATCGACTTTGGCACTGAGCTGGTACTTTGGTTAATCGCTACCAGAATGATGAAAGGCGAGATTGACTTACCTTGGAATTTGAATCCAGAAGGTACAAAACCCGAAGAAATACGGTAAAGAAATTTATTTATCCTCCGATTATCTTACGATTCTGCCAGCTTGTGTTGCCTAACAACGCTCATAATTGAAACACTATAGTAACTTTTAGTGGAAAACGATATCAGTCTTGTGAGAGTTCTTGTCGAGTGGTACGTTTATATGCTAAAGTATCATAGTGTATTCGTAGTGTTAAGTTCCAATGCGCAAGTACCCCATTTTTATTTTACAGACGTCGGCTTGTATGGGCATGTTCTGTTCGTGTCCCTGTAGCTTAATGAATCGGGAGAAATTTGTAAAGGTTATAGCTGTAAGCCGGGTAAATTCTTGTTCATACTTACAGGTGAAAGGAAGAATTATAACCCTTAATACGCTTCTACCTGAGGTATTAATTAATTTGCGATTTGGCGCAGAAGGGCAAACATACTGATACACAAACACATGCATACAAAATTACAAGCTTGCATATATACATACATACATACATACATACATACCTATATACATACATACATAAATATATACGTACATACACGCATGCATGCATACATATATGCATATAGGCATGCATACATACACACATACGCGCATATATACATGCAAACATAAATGCATGCATGCATGCATACATACCTACATGCACACATGCATACATGCATACATGTAGCACATAATAAGATCCACATTCGCAATAACATTCAAGCCTGCGCATATGCATGCATGTATGTATACGCTAAAGTTTATGTATTCGCATGTATATACTTGCTTCTATGTGCGCATGCTTATACATATGTTTAATGCATATGATTAGAAGCCAACCCCAGTTTGAAAGAGAAAAAAAAAAAGAAAAAGAAAAATAGTTATAATGCGGTAGTAAAATCTGTAGCTAGAAGGAGCAGAAGAGATAGCCGTGTACTACAGCTGTTTCGAAAATCGTATGCAACTGATGAAAGTATTCACTGGACAGCTACAAAACACTCGTAATGTTACGCCAGATGCCCCCCTATGTGCTTTTGAAAGAGTTGTAGCACTCAGCTACCTCTCCATCCCTTTTGTTTACACACACACACACACACACACACACAC
>NC_068993.1:10091638-10095199 GCF_001194135.2 Octopus bimaculoides
CCTATGACCGCGAGATCGCTGCCCTAACCACTGGGCCATTGCGCCTCCACTCTTCGTAAAGTACATATCTGCGTAAAGTAACTGACGTTTAGATTAATTTTCGGTTTTTGATTGGTGCTTGTTTTATCGACAATCGAAAAGAATGAAAATTAAAGTCAATCTCAGAAAGTAAGGCAATACTGCAAAGTGTTTTATCTAACCCATTGACGTTACGATGATTATTTTAGATATGATAGATTTTCCAAAAGATTCCGATTGGTGATTTTATCTTGGTCAGCTGTCCCTTCAGCAAGTTGGTTGAAAGTGCGACGAAAGTATTGGCTGCCGTGCCACCACGGCGTCCCTATGTCTCCATCAGGGTCTCAGGATTCAAAACGTATATGTATAAATATACATAGAAGCCTGTAGTAAATGATTTTGGTTGGTATTTTCCATTAAAGCATTATTCCTTGGCCTTACGAAAACGTTCAACTTCCGTCCATAGTTTGAAGAAATAGAATATCTTGAATTTTCTTTTTCCACATGTTTCTAACGGAGGGGTCATGGATTTGTTGTTTATATACCCTTACTCTCTCATATAGCCCAATGCCCGTTTCACTGATGTAGTATTCTTTGCATTCGGGACAGTTGGCACAGTAAATTAGGTTTCTGGATTTGCAATTCATATTTGTATTTATTTTTAAAATGCTGCTGTCTTTAAAAGTAATTTGTTCTCCATCTTCAATGTAATCACATGTTCCACAACGAGGTCGCCACATTTTTGAACTCTCTTTGTTGTTTCTCTAGTTGTAAATCTTGCTTGAGTTAAGAGCTTTTTTAGGTTGGGTGCTTGACATCTGCTATAAATTATTTTTGAATCTGTTATTAATTTGTTCATCTTTTTTATTATTGTTGAAGAACTAGGAGGTATCTTTTTGCAGTATTGATGAAGTCGTGATTTCTTGGGTTGTGGGTGATGACAAAAGGAATGCTTATGAGTTCATTTTTATTTTTGTGTGTTTGTTTTCCTCTGAGGTCTGTAGTTGTGATGTTTCTTGCTTTGGTGATTGCTGTGTCAATTAATCTAGTGGGATAGTTTTGTTCTTTTAGAAATATTTCTAATTCTGCATCTATTACTATAGTGCAAATTCGTTTTGCCATTTTCAAAGGCTATGTTTCTTTTGGTATGTGAGGAATGGGAGGAATGAGTGTGTGTCTATAGGTTTATAAAGATATCTGTTTTTATTGTGTTATCTTCTTTAATTAGAACTATGTCTAAATATGTTAATTCCTTTGTGTGTTGTTTCATAGTGAATTTTATTGAGGTATGTAAATTATTTAAAAGTGAGTGAAAGATTCCTAAGTCTTCTTGGTTTTTGGTCCAAAATACAAAACCAATTTGACCTCTAAGAAGCCATTACAAGTGTTGCATAAGTAGGGCTACTTTTTTCCCCATCGCGTTCCTTTTATTTGTTAGTAGAAGTTGTTGTCGAAGGAGTGATTATTTAATATAGGAATGAAGGAATTGACCAACTAGGTCAGTAACTTGGGCTGAGTCAGATGAGCCCATGGTTATATCGAAGAAATTGGTATATGAGTTGCCGGTCCAGTTATTATCCTTAAAGTGAATTAGAGTTTTCCTAGCAGCCAGGATGATATCAATGTCAGATCGAGAAATACGTGCGTACTTTCGAGCGAATATTAAGGCTTTATTTAAGAGAGTTAGTGATATTGAATAATAATAATTTGAGATGTCAAGCTGAAGAAAATGAGTGCGCTGTTTATCAGGAAGAGAGGTGAACCAAGTGATGACGTCACCAGTACAATTCCACAGCGGAAGCTTAACGTTAGTCCTAACTAGGGGAAGAATACAGTCAATAATGCATTTACTAATTCGACCCAAGTCTGATTCAGTGAGGCAGAATAGTCTAATAGAATGCTTTAGTGGAGAAGTTAGGTTTGTGTCCTTCAAGGTGAAGTAGTGGGGTTTAGATGTATATGGTTCAGTTCTATTTAGTAAATTTAGATCAGCGATGAGCTTGCAATGGTATTGTTAATGTCCTTAAGAGCACTTTCATGTGCATGTTTATAATTTGCGTTTGGTTCCACTGATATGAGGTTGGTGTACGTTTCCAAGGGGAGGGAGTAAAGATTTTCAGTTTTGTCTGAAAAGACGTGCAGGTGTGATGAACTCCAAAATTATATCTAAAATAAGGAGTTCACCACACATTAATATATAGAAGCTGAAAACGTCCAATATTTCCATCGGAAGGATGAGAGACACATTTTTTTAAACAACTGTAAAGATGTATCTTCATATTGCACTATGATTATGTAAATATAATGAATACTTACCACTTATAATTGTCTGTCCATCATGTTTGTTTCTTTTCTTTCTGCACATGTAAACACACACACTCTCTCTCTCTCTCACATGCACACGCGCGCGCCTGTGTCTGTGTGAGTGTGTATATATGTGTGTATGTATGTATGCATGCATGCATGTATATATGTATGTATATATGTGTGTATGTGGGTAGGTAGGAAGTAAGTATGCTACTACTAGATATTTCAGTATTTCTGCTTTAGAAAATCATTTATCAAGTGACAATCGCCATTAGCGCATGATAGAACGATAATATTGAAATATGAGCCGACAGTGTTAGCCAGTGTTCTTGTCTGGTTCATGCTTTCAACCCTTTGTTTATAACTTGTATTGTACAGGCTTCTTAAAACACTTCAAAATTCACACCCACACATTCCCTCCCTTCCCATTCCACCATCACTCACTCATTCACTTTCTCGCTCACTCAATTTCTTACTCGCTCACACGCATACATACGTACGTACAATGTATATGTATGAATACATATATGCGTGTGTGTGTGTGTTTGTGTGTATACATATAAATATATATATATATATACTCATGCATATACATGCATACGCTCATATATACGTACACACATGCACATACATATATACATATATACACACATATTTCTATATTTATCCACCTATCTATCCATCTATCTATCTACCTACCTACCTACCTACCTACCTACCTACCTATCTATCTATCCAGCCATATAGAGATGGGGAAATTTACTATGAGAAAAGCGAAAAATGAAAGAGAGAGGGAGAGAGAGCTTGAGAGTGACAGAGAGATGTTTTCTATTGCTGTCAAAGATCTTGAAATTTTAAAAATTGATCGAAAATTTTCAAATTTGGTATACTGATGTACTTTTTCACGCTGAATCCGAGTTCGTGATTTATTTATTCCAGAAAAATTTAAGAAAAATGTTTAAGTGATTTAAAATTCTTACCGCCAGAAAACAAGATTTGTACGTGAAAGCTGTGATACAATGAAAGTAAACATTAGAAAACGAAGCTTTAAACAAAATGAAAGCAATGTGTGAGTGTTAATAGATATACACAGAGAGAGAGAGAGAGAGAGAGTGACAAAGTGTGTGGTAAATATATAGAGAGACAGAGTGATGGTGATAAATAGAGAGTTGGCGAGTTGTTGATCTAAAATTTGAATTATTTCTCATTGAAAATTATATATTTTTTTATTATTGT
>NC_068993.1:10099930-10102581 GCF_001194135.2 Octopus bimaculoides
ACGTTAATTGAAATGTTAAAAGAAAGTTTTCAACTCATATATGTATATAAAGTAAATACATGTAATTCAAAATCACGTTTTGTGTAGTTTATTTCGTAACCAAAAAAAAACAGGTAGAGATTTTAAATACTGAAAGGCCGATTTTTGGTGATTCATTTGACAGAAGTAGTAGATAGCCAATCTGATGATAAATCTGACCTTGGATCTTGAATCTTTGCATGAATCCTGGCTCAGTTAAAGCTCTTGTGGCTCCAAATGATGTCATCTGTAGTGCAGCGTTGTATTGTCTAATTTTGTTTTGGAAGTGCTTGGAATCTGGGTCAGTTGATGACAACAGTCTCTTCAGTGGCTCTAGAGACTGGGGGATTGCAGGGAGTTTAACCTTTCCACCACTGCAGCACAGTGTAGGTGTCTCTCCAGGACACTTCCTTGCTTTATGATGTATGCATTCAGTTGTCATTGCACCAAATGGAAACTCTAGTGTCATCTGCATAATGAACTGCTGGATCATAATTAAAAGCTGCTTCATAGCAGTTGCTTCTCTGGACTGTTGCAGCTGCTCTTCGTTCTGCAGTGGAGATCCTAGTCCGTGTCAGCTTTGCATACCTCTGTTCATCACTTTGAGATGCTCTGGCATTTGTAGTGCACAGTCTGTTCGTTTCTTGGTATGCTTCCCTTTCTGCGGGAATCGATCCAGGACTATGACAGAAAACACTTGTTCACAGGCTCCGCGCTGTGGAATCGAACTCACCAGCTACCCCACGAAGTTTCATCATGAACTTCTTAGCCACACTCTTCGATAAGTGCCTTCCGCTCTCTAAGTGTATTTTACAAAACATATTTGCATAGCTAGGTTTAAAATTTCTGTATTGATAGAAAAATGTAGTTGGGATTAGTTTGAGTTGTATGAAATGTCTATTTGTAGGGTGAGAAATTTAAGCTGTAGGGATAGAAGATTTTTTAAATGATAATAAAACAGCCTGAACACAACGAGACCCTGTTATTTACTCACAGAGTAGAAAAGGAGGGACAGAGAATGATAGGACGAAAAGGAGGTTCACGGCTCTGTAAAGAAAGTACAAATGAAGCTGTGTTGTTTTTGTGAAGTATGGTAGTGAAGATTGTAAGAGTATTCCATTGGAAATAAATATGTGTAACAGACTGAACCAAAAACATTTTCTATCAGTCTATGTTACAACACCGTGGGAAATTTGATTGGCGACTGTTGGTGCTACAACCTACAATTGCTTTGGGAGAAAGAAAGAAAGAAAGAAAGAAAGAAAGAAAGAAAGAAAGAGAGAGAGTTTATTCAGAAGGGTGAGGTTTCCCTTTAAGTGGAAAGAGTTTATATTTTCTTTAATGTTACAAGCATCATGAAAAGAAAAAGAAAAAAATCGTTAGCGCTTATGATAACTCTGGTGAAGTAACGTAAGGATGACAAGTACGATTTAAAAAAAGTTAATAGTAATTGTATAAATTCAAAAGCAGGCGCAACCGTGGTTAAAATTTTGCGTCCAACCACATGGTTTCAAGTTCAGTCCCACGGTGTTCCAGTTAGGCAAGTGTCTTCTACTATAGCATCTTCCAGGCCAAAGTCTTGTGAGTGGATTTGGTAGGCAGAAACTGAAAAAAGCCCGTCATATATATAATATACTTGTTTTAGTCATATTGATTTGAGATGTCCCCATAAAAAAAAAAAATCCATTGGTGTGAGGTCTGGGGAACGTGCAGGTAATCCAACGCTACCTCTCCTCCTAATCCACTGTATCGTCTTTTTTAATCCTCTTCGTCTTCTTTAATCCCAAAACACTTATTTGGATCAGTAAAAGAGATATCCAATAATATTCTTTTACATTCAACCTCCTCGTCAGTCTGTAAATAAGTACTATTGATAGAAATTGACCACTTTAATAAACCTTAATGGAATTTGATGTATAAATGTATTTTGATAGTTTTTAGGGATTAAGCGCAATACAATGTTTGTTGCAGTTGAACACATCAATCTCATTGCTGTCGTTCATATTTCAATACTGACATAAATATATTTTATTTCAAAGATAATAAGTATATATATCAGGTAAGCATTATAAACAAATCTTTAAGGAGGTTGTATAGATTTTTGTATTTGACTGATTATTGTAGCATCGATGTTAACACCGACTTAGTTTAATTGTTATCTGATATACAGGGTGTCCCAAAAAGATGTACACACTCTTTGACAGACGGTTACTAATGTATTGTTTTTTGGGATGTACGGGTTAACCTCGATGCAACAAATCCAAACAAATGGATTAGGAGGAGAGGTAGCGTTGGATTACCTGCACGTTCCCCAGACCTCACACCAATGGATTTTTTTTTTTATGGGGACATCTCAAAGATAAAGTTTACGCTGCAAAACCAGTGACAATTGATGATTTGAAAAATGAAATTCGAATACAATGTCTTGCAATTCCAAATGAAATGTTTGGCAATGTTGTTGAATCCATTGTTGGACGTTATCAGCTTTGTTTGGAAAATGAAGGAAGGCAGTTTGAACATTTGTGAACACGCAGGAATGAGAGAGAACATTAAAAAATTCTAAATTACAATAAATGATCGTTTCTACAACAATTTATTTTCCTGAATTTAATTAAAATTTTTAGGATTGTATG
>NC_068993.1:10102591-10103443 GCF_001194135.2 Octopus bimaculoides
CCCACTAAGTGATAATATCTATCCAATATACTGCCGGAAGGATACCCAATTACTATTACAATCGTGTTTTTACCGAGTGCAATAAATGGGTGCGGTAAAAGGAAATTTTACCCTTAATTTATATAGCAATAAGAAAATGGAGGGGAATATGTGGTACTCATCAACTTGGAGACATTGTATTATGTCAATTTATATATATATATATATATATATATACACACATCTACACACGCACACATAAATACACGGAGCACACATGCACATATTGCTCCGCACCGCATGTGCTTGTTTACTCACATACTCACATGCATATTTACGCAGGTTCCCATACGTACACTCATAATCTTCATGCTCACGCATAAACTTCCCCACACACGCTTACACAAAAACTCACCCATACACACATGTACACTCGCACACGGTTACCAAACTAGTTATGTTTAATAAAAGATAACTTAATTGCCTAAATTTTAACATCGCTTTCGAAATAGCCACCTTGCGCAGCAATATACCTGCCCCAACGTTCCTATAACGTTTGGAATCCGGCCTGGAAGTCGTTTTCCGTAAGCGAGTCGAGGACCTGCGATTAGCTCTGAATCTCAACAATATGTGTGCGTGTCTTTGTGTCTTAGTTTGTTCCCCACCACCGCTTGACAACCGGTATTAGTGAGTTTACGTTCCCAAAATTTAGCGGTTAAATAAAAGAGACTGATAGAATAAGTCGCAGACTTCAAAAAATAAGTACAGGGATCAATTCTTTCGATTAGAATTCTTCGAGACGGTGCCCCAGTATTGGCCGCAGTTTAATGACTGAAACAAATAAAAGAATTAAAAAAAAAAAATGTATGTGGT
>NC_068993.1:10105932-10116267 GCF_001194135.2 Octopus bimaculoides
TGTGTGTGTGTGTGTGTGTGTGTGTGTGTGTGTGTGTGTATGTGTGTGTGTGTGTCTGTGTGTGTGTGAGTGTGTGTATGTATGTATGTATGTATGTGTGTATGGATGTATGTATGGATGGATGGATGGATGAATGTATGTATATATATACGACGGGCTTCTTTCAGTTTCCGTTTACCAAATCTACTCTCAAGGTTTTGGTCGGCCCGAGGCTATAGTAGAAGACACTTGCCCAAGGTGTCACGCATTGGGACTGAACCCGGAAACATGCAGTTGGTAAGCAAGCTACTTTATTTTAAATTTTGCCATAAAGGCATAACATAGAGGAGACACTACAAAACATGTGGGGACATATAACAATTAAAAATATATAAAAATAAAATATGATACTATAAATGACACAAGAAAATTAACATGAAAAAATAAAATAAAAATATCAAAATCAAAATCTGAAAAAAGAACAGAAAAAATAATTTCACAGAGGGCCAATGGGATCCAGTTGGACCCCAATGAGCATATTTTGTGCTATAACTGGAAATTTTCAACTCAAAATATATATGTGCATACAGAAACTATTAACAATAAAAGTCATGAGATATAAAATCATTTAAACAAAATATGTAGAAGTTGCATAACTTCTAAAATTTGCTGTTGTTCCAAGGGACCCTGCCGGCCCACGAAAGGTTAATCTACACAAGTGAGTTTGTGATGACCAAAATAGTAATTTTGAATGAAGCATGTATAAAATTAGTTTTTAAACATCGAATGGCTATGGAGTGGGGGTCTACCAGAGTAAAATGATATTCTAAGGGATTCATAGACAAAAGATGGTTGAGAATCGCTGGTTTATATGTTATATTCTAAACTAAAATAATAAAATGTAATAAAATACAAACTTAAAAACGAGCATTTTCTAGAAATATTACAGCCATTAGAAAAAATCAGTTTATAGTAAGCACAGCTTTTCTCAACTATTATTTTCTTTTTACTGTTAAGTTTGATAATTATCATTATTATCCAAAATGTCCTACCGACATTAATTATATGTCATTACAACTGAAAGATTACCTCACCGGGAATTATGACTTGTAAAGATTGTGTGCTTGGTATAGAAAGCATAATCTCCCTCGCCTAAAAGCGGAAGTGAATGCTTGTCTAATTGTTAATATTTCATCATTTCATTACCTCAGGACATTCTGTAGATTTGAAAATCTAGCGGAATTAGAAAAACACTCAAGTGATAGTTATTTATTTATTTATTTATTTAATTATTTATGTAGGTTGTCTGCGATTGTATAAAATAATTTTAAGTTCCTCTAACAACTTTTCTCTACTTAACAGTCGTCGTCATCTTCGTCATCACCATCGTCATCACCATCGTCATCACCATCGTCATCGTCGTCGTCGTCATCACTACAAACACCATCATCATTATCATCATCATCATCATCATCACCAACACCGTCCTTGTGAGTGGATTTGGTAGACGGAAACTGAAAGAAGCCCGTCGTATATATGTATATATATATATATATATGTATGTGTGTGTACATATGTTTGTGTGTGTGTGTTTGTCCCCTAAATATCGCTTGACAACCGATGGTGGTGTGTTTACGTCCCCGTAACTTAGCGGCTCGGCAGAAGAGACCGATAAAATAAGTACTAGGCTTACAAAGAATAAGTCCTGGGGTCGATTTGCTCGACTAAAGGCGGTGCTCCAGCATGGCCGTAGTCAAATGACTGAAACAAGTAAAAGAGTAAAAGAGTAAATAAGCATCAATGCTTGATTCTACTTCATTCCCCAAATGGCTTCTGACCGTCTAGAAAGCACAAATACGACCTACATTTAAAAGACGGTCCGGCTGTTAAACATATAAACATTCTCACTTTCATCACAAAAAGACAAGCTGCTCGGTAGTCAATTCCATCCCTGCCACACTCGCTGATACACAATACCACAAGCTAATCGACATTCATGTATCACTTTCCAACACTTCCTACTCGCCTGAGCTCTCAAGTATTGTACCACCACAACCCGAAACGCACCCGATGTATCCGAAGCGTTTCTCTCCAACAGCCATCCTTAATATAAATATATCAACTTGTAAGCCCCTTTATCCTTCGTCTTAACCCCAGCTTCCTGACACTCCCAGTTTGTCCACATTTACAGCCTATAACAACATCGATTTCATTAGCTTCGAAGACTCCACAACTTGCTCAAAGTATTTTCACAATCTTCGTTTGGCCTCCTAAATCCTAAACTTCTGGAACTCCCTTTAAATATACTTCAAATGAAGTAACAACTATGAAGTTTACCATTTCGTGTGAGGTTTGGTGTCTGTAATGAAGCTCTGCTGTTAGACAATTTAGTTTCAGAAAAAGAAAAGACTTTCGGAATACTTAAACAAACATACCCCGAAATATATAATATATGCTTATTTACATACATACGTTTCATATATACATACATACATACGTACATGCATACTCATGAACACAACCACACACACACAAATATATATATATATATATATATATATATATATATATATATATATATATATATATATATATATATATATATATATATATATATATATATATGTGTGTGTGTGTGTGTATGTATACATATATTCATACATATACGTGTGTGTGTTTGCGTGTGTTTATATATGTATCTACTACATATGTGAGGAATTCTATCTGTGGGTGTGTTTGTGGAGTTGTTAGCTAACTCCTCCTACATCGTTTTATCGATTTTGATGAACTTGACACGTGAGTAGAACTCATGTCTGGAAACCTTATGACATACTCAGAATGTTGAAAAAATCGATATGGCCCCTGGAAGGGATCCTTATATATCTACTATATTGCATGTTTTCCCTCGAAATTAGTCCACATTTCACCTATGAAATGTAATTTGTCGTCCGTCAACCTACGAGCAGATTTCGCTGTTTTTCTCAACCTAGGTTTCCCTATTTTCTTCCATGTGTCCATGTTTATTATTGAAATATCACTTCCAGTATCCAGTCGAAGTTTAATATGTATTCCATTTATTTTTACGTGTACCAATTTTCTTATTTGGGAGTCGATTTTTGTTTCTGCTGAGAGTACTCTAGGATTTTTAACGTTTGATATTCGTAATTTTGTTCTGCAGTGAGAACTCTTGTGACCAATTCTTTTGCAACTGTAACATTTCTAATTTTTTTTATTGGATAATCTTTTCTGAAATGTATGCCTCTACATCCATAACATGGATTAGGATGTGGTGCTCTTTCTTTATTGCACTTTTTCGGTCAGCATATTTGTATTTTTGAGGAATCCTTTTCTTTAAAACAAATTTCATTGGAGTTTTTGGCGGGAAGGGGGCAATATGAAATTACAGTAACGTTCATGCTCTAACGGAGATAATTTTCGCAATAACAATCTCATTTTTTGTCGGTCCGACCATGATTTGCGATCTTGCTTAAAAATCTCCTCGTACCTTCTGTAGTACGATGCAAAAGTTATATCCTCCTCTGAGTTATAACTTAATTCATTAATCGAGTTCGAAACGGCGTCTGGCGAAAACGAACTTACATTTTTGGACTTATTTGAATATAACTGCAATAATTGTTGTTATTGTTGCTGTTATTGTTGTTGTTGTTGTTGTTGTTGCTGTAATAGTTGTTTCTGCAACTCCTGTTGCTGCTCTTGCTGTTGCCTTTGCAACTGTACCTTGGAAGCTAATACGTCTTCTATTAATTAACAAGTTATAACACGAGCAAACTATTAAATAACCTACGTGAGCTTCGAAATCCTCGTCGCCAGATGTTGTAAACGTAATTTGCCACGTACAATAAATAAGATAACCAGACAACAGTAAACAACAATGTAACGAACTAAAAAATATATTTACGAACCAACAATAAATATTCCTTGTGAACTGACCAACCGACACTTTCCGACTTCACTGCGAACTAACACGAACTTCACTCGACCCCGAAATCCGAACTCCGAACACTAGAATCGTTAGTATTTATACTTTACTCGGACCGGTCTATCTCTCGAAAGGGAGCATCGTAACTCTCATCACAACGCATTATTATGTGTACACAGAGAGGGAAAGAGAGAGAGAGAGAGAGAGAGAGAGAGAGAGAGAGAGAGAGAGAGAGAGGGCAATGGCTAAGTTCTTGAAAAGGACAATCTGAGTGGCGCCAGTGTTGTTTTCCTCTTGAAACCAGTACACTTAACTTTTAAGAGTGAGGGCAAACATATTGGTGTATATTTTGTTTCTTTTATATGTTTTTGCTTTCATGGCTTCTCTTCAAATGGATATATTTACATACAGAGTGGAGAGGCCTTTCTCTCAAGGAGGGCCACTTATGTCAACGAGGAAAACTGCATGTTGCCACTTTCTATAATAGAAATAATTGCTTAATCACTCTCAAGTCACGTTATTTCATCTTTAAAATTAGGACATATTGATTAGTTTGGTCTTCCTTTTACAGCTTATTTGTGGGGGTGGGGACGTGCAGCAATTATGAATTTGTTCACTTGTCCACCATCCCTTGCCGGAGCCTCGTGGAGCTTTAGGTGTTTTCGCTCAATAAACATTCACAACGCCCGGTCTGGGAATCGAAACCGCAATCCTATGACCGCGAGTCCGTTGCCCTAACCACTGGGCCATTGCGCCTCCACTGGGGGGGGGGGCACGTAACAAAATAGTAAACTGAGGAACCACAATATTATTTTAAGGGCTTCTGAAAAAATTTTGCTTTAGATGTATGTATTGGTACGTATTGCAAGAAACATCTTGGTTTCTTTAGCATTTTACATAGTTCAACCTAGACAACTTAATGTTGGGAACCCCTGGTCTAAAAAAATCCTCGGTGCGGCCCAAACTTTATGAGTGAAAAAGGCAATAGAGACCGTTCTTCATTCTTTAAAAAAAATCTATGAGAAAAAGAAAACACATGTAGTTCTTAACCTAAAAACACCCATAAACTACTTATCAAGCCTTAGAAATGTTGATGTAGTTACCAGTGATTTACCAAATGAGATTCCAGTTTCTTTAATTATTTCTTAATTCAATGAATGCAAATCTTGATTGGTTAATTAACCTCTTTACTTTGCTGAGCCGACGAAGGAGCTTTTATGTGGAAGTTTCCACTTAACCTGTTAAAAATAGCTGCCAGATCTCATTGAAATTAAAGCCTAAAGGCGCAGGCATAGCTGTGTGGAAAAATGCTTGCTTCCCAACCACATGGCTCCAGGTTCAGTCCCATTGTGTGGCACCTTGAGCAAGTGTCTTCTACTAGAGCCTCGGTTCAACCAAAGTCTTGTGAGTGGATTTCGTAGACAGAAACTGAAAGAAGCCCGTTGTGTGTGTGTGTGTGTGTGTGTGTGTGTGTGTGTATGTGTTTGTGTGTGTATATGTATGTATATATCTAAATGTGTGTTTTTTAGTGTGTTTTACCGGTGTTGGTGTGTTTACGTCCCTGTAACATAGCGACTCGTTCAGAGGTATTGTTGTGCTCTCGGTCATTCAAACACCGTGAAACCCGGTAACAACACTGCTTTAGTAAATCTAGTAACGAAGTAAATCAATAACAAGACCTCTGGACAGTTGATAATCTCTTTCTGTCCTTAAAAAAAATTTGTAGCTTCTCTCATTTAAATTACGCCCTACGGATTTTAAAAAGTGGTAAATTATATGGGATAATGTAGCCCTAGAAAAAAAGATGAGATAATCATGAATAGAAGTCTTATGATCGTAGATCTAACCAATGTCTAATACTCTAGCAAAAGAATTAATAAAACATAGAAAACTGTAGAAAACGTTAAATGTTTATTCTTCGCTAATGACGTTATAATAAGGTCGAAACACATTAACAGTTGTCGCCCGTAGTTACTATTACTTACAATGAATATAATGCTGTGAAAGCGCGTGGCCCAGTGGTTAGGGTGTTGCACATACGATCGCTAGATTATGAGTTCATTTCCCGGACTGAGCGGCGTATTGTGTTCTTGAGCTAGGGGCTTAATTTCACTTTACTCCAGTTTACTCAGCTGCAAACAGGTAACCCTGAGACGGACTAGCCTTCCAGAGGGATGACATCATTTGAAAGCTATTTCGACGCAAAGCGCATTGTGACCAGCGATATATCACAACATCCGATAGTCTGGTCGACCACGTGACCACGTTAAATAATGTTACTTATTGACTAACAGTAACTTTCGTTGATATAAATTTGATTCAAGTTGAGCTTTGGACGTGATCAACAACTGCACTAAAATACACTATATGAACCACAACCGCTTGGAAATAACAACATGCTGTGAAAACCTTCACATATTCTGCAATTGCTAAACCTCAAAATAAATAACATTTCACAGTGACCATAAATCAATAATGAACATTAATTTTAGAATTGTTTTTCGTACGGATGAGTTATTTACTCTCTAAACCAGTCTATTTTCTATGTCAACATGTCTGCATTCTTGCACATTTACTTAGCGATTCTCTCATCAATACCTCGGCACAAACAACAAAGTTAATGCCTTACTAATAAAATCACAAAATGACCAAAACATTTACAGATTTGTCCCTCGAATCTGATGGAATATTTTAAATATTAACCACCGGCTAATATTGTTTTGTTACGTGTATTTTCCTTTGTTTCTTTCATGTAGTATAATTATTTCTATTTAATTTTTTTAATGTTTCTTGCATCAAATACTTTAACATTAATTAACCTAATTACGACCAACATACATTTAAAAACTGCACTACGTTACACTAAACACACCACAACCGTTCTGCTAGTGAACAAAATACGCTGTTAAAAACTAGACACATTCTGCAGTGGCTAAACCTCAAAATACGAGGGTGTGTTGAAAAGTTCAATGGTTTTAAAGATGTCGCGAAAGGCCTGGTTGGCAGCCCAACCTTCCGAGTTCTTTTACAGGGCTTATATAAAAAAAACTGAAGGACCGCTGCAATAAGTGTGTGAATCTGAGACGGGGATTATATTGAATAAAATCATAATTAACGGAAACTCCTATATTTTCTTTTACTCAAAGTCAGAAACTTTTCAGCAATCCCTCGTAAATAACTTTTCATAGTGACCATAAACCTGTAATGAACAGGGAAATGTCACATTCCAAGGGCTGGGTTAACACCTACCTTTTATCCTTTACTTGTTTCACTACTTGGACTGCGGTCATACTGGGGCACCGCTTTGAATTTAGTCGAATTCCGCCAGGGTCAACTTTGTCTTTCATCCTGTCGGCGTTTGATAAATATAATAACAATATGATATCACCTGAGGTTTTTTTTGTTTTTTTTTTCTCAGAAAAATTTTGACCTGAAGTTCTTAGAAGAAACGTCTTAATAGGAAATCTCGTTGACTGATCATCAAATTAACTACCATCAAAAATACCTTAGATTGCTAATTATATCAGCTTCTTAATAACGTGGTTCTTCATTTCAGTCAGCTTCTATTGCTTTTACAAATTGGGCTGATATTACTTCCATTAACATTCCAAACATAACATATTTTCCAGTCATCAATAGTCCAATTGTGATTCATTTATTTATTTATCTATTTATGTATTTCCTTATATGTATGTGTATGTCTCTGTGTGTATGTGAATGTGTATGAGTGAGTGTGTGTGTGTGTTTATAAGACAATTACAATTAATACCGACCTAAATACATCTCTTTTACTCTTTTATTTGTTTCAGTCATTTGACTGCGGCCATGCTGGAGCACCGCCGTTAGTCGAACAAATCGCTCCCAGGACTTATTCTTTGGAAGCCTAGTACTTATTCTATCGGTCTCTTTTTGCTGAACCGCTAAGTTACGGGGACGTAAACACACCACCATCGGTTGTCAAGCGATGGTGGGTGGACAAACACAGACACAAACATATACACACACATACACATATATATATATATATACATATATACGACGAGCTTCTTTCAGTTTCCGTCTACCAAATCCACTCACAAGGCTTTGGTCGGCCCGAGGCTATAGTAGAAGACACTTGCCCAAGGTGCCACGCAGTGGGACTGAACCAGGAACCATGTGGTTGGTAAGCAAGCTACTTACCACACAGCCACTCCTGCGCCTATATTAAAGATCTTTGGAAAAAAACTTTTGCTTTAGATGTATTTAGTGCAAGAATGGTCATCATTTCTTTTTCTAATCGATTACACAACCTATGCTAGTTAATGTGTGAAAAACAAAATAAAAAATTTGAATGGAATATTATAAAACTAGTTTCTAAACAGCGAATGCCAGTAGGGGTCTAACAGAGTAGAATAGTAATCAAAGGGGTCCATAGATTAAAAAACGATCGAGAATTACTGCTGTGAAGGGTTAGAATAGTGGTTCTCAACCAGGCTCCATGTGGCCCTTAGGGTTCTATGCATGATTTTGTTGTTAAAATATATGTTCAATAAATGCGGCTAGCTGACAGAAACGCTCTGATTCCAAATTCCGCCGAGGTCGACTTTCCCTTTCATCTCTTTCGGGGTCGATAAAATAAGCACCAGTAGAGCACTTGGGTCGATGTAATTGACTTCCCCCTCCCCCGAAATTTCAGGCCTTGTGTCAAAATTTGAAACCAAAATTTATGTACGATAAATTGGTTTTGTTTCAACAATACAAAATATATTTTAACAATTCCTAATAATCCTTTCTACTAAGCCTGGGATTTGTGGCGAAGGAGATAGTCGATCACATCGACCCCAGTATTTGACACGTACTTAATTTATCGACCCCGAAAGAGATGAAAGGCAAAATCGACCTCGGTGGAATTTGAACTCAGAACGTAACGGCAGACTAAATACCGAAAAGTATTTCGCACGGTGTGCTAACAATTCTTCCAGCTCACCGTCTTATGCTATTCTTACTATTTAATTATAAAACTGCAATAGCAATTTTTTAAACATAAGATGGTTATGAAGGTCCATTCGAGGGAAATAAGAATCAAAGAGTTCCATAGGTAAAAAAAAAAATGGTTCAGAAACATTGGGTCAGAACCACAACTACTCTTCTGTTCTCGTTTAGAATTGTAAAAAAAGAAATGATTACTTTTGGAAATCCTAGAACACTCACATTCCGCAACACAATCTCTATGAATAGATAAATAAATAAATAAATAAATAAGTAAATCGCAATTGGATTATTCATGAATGGAAAATATGTTATATTTGGAATGTTAAAAGAATTAGTACCAGCACACTGTGAAAAAACGATTGAAAATTGAATATCAAAAGAAAAGTTAATTTGATAGCCACACCAGTAGTCAAGATGGCCACAGACGTTGGGCTCAAACACACAATTGAATTTATATATATATATATATATATATATATATATATATATGTATTATGTATGTATGTATGTATGTATATATATGTATGTAATTGTGTGTTTGTGTTTGTCCCCCACCATCGCTTGACAACCGATGCTGGTGTGTTTACGTCCCCGTAAACTAGCGGTTCGGCAAAAGTGAACGCTAGAATAAGTACTAAGCTTTCAAACAATGTCCTGGGGTCGATTTGTTCGATTAAAAGCGGTGCTCCAGCATGGCCGCGGTCAAATGATTGAAACAAATAAAAGAATAAAAGAAAAGTACGTATGTATGTATAAACATGCACACATATACATATATGCATGGGTTTACTGGATGGACGGACGGACGGACGGATGGATGGATCTATAGGCATTAATATTTATTGGTTCTCATTTGCTCATAAACTCTCATTCATCGCTGACTTTAGTTTAAAAAAAAACACTTCTGGGCAGTTTACTACTCTTTGTTTTCATACATGTGCGCGGGTGCCTGTCCGAGTGTGTAAGTATATAAGCATACACAATACATACACATGTACATACATACATGCATACATACATACATGCGTGTGTGTTTGTGTGTGTGTGTGTGTGTGTGTGCGCGTGTGTAGTTATGTATATTTCGTTTGTACGTTATCAACTACATTTTCGAATGTATTCGTCTCGTAATTTAAAGTGTTATGTTGTGATTTGAGAAAAATTCGGCAAGTCGAGTTCTCGTGCATAGACTTTCCTTCCTGGACCGAAGTAACGGATCTATTTCAAAACGGGGGCACCAGTTTTCATTTATGTTTTATGTAGTGTTTTTGGTACCGAAAGACTTTCAAACTTCGTATACTTATCTATTGTGTGTTATAGAACAGAAAAAAATTTTTGTATTCGAATTTATTTCATGTAAAAAATTGTCTTATTTCGATAATTTCTACTAATCACTGACGTCTAATCAGTTGAAAACAGTTAGCGCTGTAACGGTGTATATCGTATTA
>NC_068993.1:10116562-10117552 GCF_001194135.2 Octopus bimaculoides
CCTAAAACTAACCCTAACTCTAGAATCCGAACTCTAAAATTGTTACACACATAGATACGCACAGCGTAATTTATTATATAAACAATATATGCGTATAAATTACGATTAAACCGGATGAAATATGTCACAGGGAATAACATTTTTATGACCGCCCAGCAGTAACTCTATTCAGCTGAATAGATGTCAGTGATTGGTTGAAATTACAGAAATACGACAACTTTAACATGGAATAACTTGCGATGTACGTTTTTTTGTTAAGAAGACTAAGAGTAAAAGATGTTTTATATGACACATTCTACCAGTGTCCCAAGTTTCAAAGTGTTTCGTTAGTGTTTCGTTAAGAAAATACTGGCGCCCCCCTTTTGAAATAGATCCGAAGTAACTTTGCTGTTGGTGCTGCTGTTGCTGCTGTTGCTGCTGTTGCTGCTGTTGCTACTCCTTCTGGTTGTTTGTTGTTTGTTGATGCTGCTGCTGGTTGTTTGTTTGTTGTTTGTTGTTGGATATACTAAACCAGTTTTAGTCAAACAACACAAAGATGAAAGTCATTCTAATTTTGCCAAACTAGTTCCTTGTGTATCAGAAACAACAGTTATCAATACAGGCTTTATTCAAGACGTGTTTGATTTGTGAGAGCTTTGAGTGCTATTTCCTGCAGACTGGGCGACCATGTCAGCTTCCTGCTAAACAAATCTGTCAATGACACCAATCCCCCACCTCTCTCTCTCTCTCTTTCTCTCTCTCTGACTCTCTGTCTCTCTCTCTGTCTCTCTCTCTCTCTCTCTCACATACACAACACACACAGACACATGGAGACACACACACACACACACACACACACACACACACTCACACACACACACTTTCATCTCACATTCTCTTTCCTTTACTCTCTGACTTCCACTTTCGTATTTTCAACGTGGTTGAAGTGCATCGACCTTTTGGCTAAGGTCAAAGTGTAATACATACATACATAAATAGAAACAAAAATAC
>NC_068993.1:10120171-10125773 GCF_001194135.2 Octopus bimaculoides
TTTGCTGTTTTACCCTAACCCTAACCCTAACCCTATCACCGATAGAATTGTTTCAGAATCGTTTGTTTATGTAGTCGGCACTTAATGTATATCGGCTGAATGGACGTCAGTGATTGGTTGAAATTACAGAAATACGACAACTTTAACATGGAATAACTTAGGGATTTCTTTTTTTTTTAAGAAGACTAAGAGAAAAAGATGTTTTATATGACACATTCTACCAGTGTTCCAAGTTTCAAAGTGTTTCGTTAATGAAAAATGTGGCCCCCGTTTTAAAAAAGATCCGAACACCCTAACGTCAATGAATGACGAAGGACATATTAGATTATAGTAAAACTAGATTACTCTAAGACTGTGGGGCCTTCAGCATTAGAATACTCTTTTTGATCATAGGTCTGCCTGATCAGCCGCATCCTCTTCGGTTTTCTATTTCTTAATGATATACGAAAGGTTACACGGGTTGGCAACAGACGGGTAAACAGGTTACATACACAACAGCTTGACTTGTTACTATGGAAACAGGCACCAATATGTCGATGGTTTTTCGATTGGCTACAATTACCCCAAATTTGCAACTTTTAAAAGCTATTAACTTTATAGTTATTAATCTAAGGCAAACAGAAACTTCATTTCCATAATTAGCACACAATACTACATCAATACGCCAAAGTTGAAATCAATTGGAGCAAAACTGAAGGAATTGAAAAGTGAAATCCAAACAGACTAGATCCTGAAATTCTTACATGTATACATGAATCAGCATTTAAAACCAGATGCCCAGCGACTTTATATGAAATGTTAATTAGTAGATTAATATACATAACAACATATATAATCTAATTAGAAAACAGTGTTATCTAATTACAAAAGGACTGGAAATATGTTTCAAAGGAGCAAGAAGAAACACTGCTGTATGTAGAATATAACCATGAAACGAGCATGAAATTCTACTCCGTTTCCAAGGCGACAAAAGATTTCAAAGGTTAAGAAGTACCACAGTATATGACCACTGAAGTTCCGTAGGAATAAATTAAATAGCAATGTAATATGTTCATAGAATTGGGGTCGAGCTGGCAGAGACGTTAGCACGCCGGGCGAAATGTTGAGCGGTATTTCATCTACCGCTACGTTCTGAGTTCAAGTTCCGCCGAGGTCGACTTAGCCTTTCATCCTTTCGGGGGTCGATTAAATAAGTACCAATTACGCACTGGTGTCGATGTAATCGACTTAATCCCTTTTCTTGTCCCCTCTGTGTTTAGCCCCTTGTAGGCAATAAAGAAATAAGAATTGGGGTCCAGCCTATGGATCTAACTTACATTTTATGTTAAAACAATAAAGCATTAAATCAGTGGTTCTCAACCGGTGCCCACATGGGTCCATGTAATATTTTGGGGGATCCACGCAACAAAATAATAAGTGGGGATCCACAATTGTATTTTAAGGACCCCTGAAAATTTTTTACTTCAGATGTATGCAATTCCTTGAGTAAGCATCTTCAACTTCAGAGCTTACCAAAGCCTTCCGAGTGAATTTAGTACACGGAAACGATGTTGAAGCCCGGAATACAAATGTGTGTAGGTGGGTGTGTGGGCGTGTGGGCGTGTGTGTACGCGTACGTCTTTATATCCGTGTTTGTACTCCGCTACTGCTTCACAACCGGTTTTGGTTTGTTCACGTCTCCGTAACATAGCGGTCAGTCAAAGAAAACCGATAGAATATGTTCTGAAAGCTGATATGTTCTACTAAGCCCTTCAGGGCGGTGCCCAATCATAGCCATAGACCAATGACTGAAAGAAGTAAAAGATCAAAAATGGAATATTATTTCCAAATATATTTTATGATTTTTTTTTTTTATAGAATTCTTAAAAATCTAGTTTCCGACAGTTTTCCTTACAATCTACCAACAATCTTAATAAAATATGGATTCCACTGATCTGACTTCTAGCTTAGAATGCATAAGAATGCTATTATTGACGGTAACGGCCTAATACCCTGTGGGTTAATGAGACGATTTTAACCATAAAATATAGAAAGAATAATAAACGACAGACATGTCTCATAAAAAACCAAAAAACGTATTAAATAATTTTTCCGAGTATATTTTATGTTCTTGGACGGACAAAATGCCTAGCGTCTCTTTACGTTCGAATTTCAAATTCCGCCGATGCCTACTTTACCTTTCATGCTTGGTGAAGTATAAATCCCGCCTGCTTAACTTCTGGTTCAGAGGTTGATAAAATAAGTAGCAGTTGAATACTGGGACCAATGTAGTCGACTTAACCCCTCTCCCATGGCCTTCTACCAAAATTTGAAGCCAATATTAATAAAAGACGGTGAGCTTACAGAATCGTTAGCGGTATTTCGCCCGTCTTAACGTCCTGAGTTTAAATGCCGACGAATTCGACTTTGCCTTTTATTCTTACGGGGTCGATAAAATAAGTACCAGCTGAGTGTTGGGTACGATGTAATCGACTAGTCCTTCCCCACAAAATGTCAAGCTTTGTGCCTATAGTAGAAAGGATATTTTATACTCTTGGTCGGACGGAATGCTTAGCATCTCTTTACATTCTGATTTCAAATTCCGCCGACGTCTACTTTGTCTTTTATTCTGTCAGGGTCGATAAAATAAGTACCAGTTGAGTACTGAGGTCGATATAATCGATTATCACCCTCCTCTAAAATTTCAGGCCGCATACCTGTAGTAGAAATGTTTTGTTTTTTTTTTTGTCTCTTTTTTTTTATGGAATCTTTAAAAATCCGGTACCCAACTGCTTCTCTTAATTTTACCAAAAATCTTGGCAAATTATGGACTCCGTGGTATGATTGATGACGATGATCTTATGATCCTATCGGTTAATGCGACTTATATGCTCACATTAAGACAGAAAGAATAATAGACGGGAGAGACATATCATCAAAAAGATTCTAAATAATTTTTCCTCGAGTAGGAAAAAGGTGAAGGCGTGGCTGTGTGGCAAGATGTTTGCTTCCCAAATACATGGTTCCGGGTTCAGCCCCACTGCGTGACGCCTTAGGCAAGTATTTTCTACTATAGCCTCAATGTTATTTTTGCGATGTGTGGTCTGGCGTTGAATTGCAATAAAATAGGAGTGGGTCTCTTTACTAATCTAGGCTGTGATTGATGAGCCAGGTTTAATGAAATCACAAAGGATCACACCTGTCAACCAAACACACATCATCAGCTTCTTTTGTTGAATTTTGCTTTTTGGACTGTGGCTCGTCTTTGTCCAACCATTCTGCTGAATGTTTACGGTTGTTGTATCGGATCCATTTCTCATCACATGTTACAATTTGATTAAAAAATGATTCATTTTTGTGATGAGAAAGTAGCATAATGAAGGCTTCCAAACGTTGTTGTTTCTGATTTTCATTGAATTCATGTGGAACCTACTTATCCAACTTTTTCACTTTACCGATTTGAACTATGTGAGTCAGTATTGTTTGCTTGTCAACACCAAACAACAACGATCATTCATGAGCACATTGAAATGGTTATGACTCGACGGTGGCTTTCAGTTCGTCATTATCCACCTTTGTTTATGGTCGACCGCGTTGCTCATTTCTGAGGTGAAAGTTACCAGAACGACTTTTTGCAAACCAATTTGATACTTTCTGTTGTGTAATAACATTAGAATGAAATACTCCATTAATATTCCGATCTGTCTGTGATGCTCTATTTCCAAAAAAGAACTCATATTTCAAAACTGTACGAATTTCCGACTTATCCATCTCTAAACAAAAATAGCAAAAATAAAAACGGTTTATAAATACTTTATAAAGTGCAAAATGAGTTAGAATAAAGAAATAGATGTGTCGGCTTCTAACAAAAAATAAAGACTGTCAAAATATAATAATGGCGCAAAATGAGCAGCTGTCAAAGTTTCCCATATACCTTACTATAAATTTCATACTTGACCTAATATATACATGTGTGTCTGTATCTGTTTAAACCTCCACCTGACAACTGGTGTTGGTGTGGTTACGTCCCCGTAACTTAGTGGTTCGGCAAGGCAAAAGAGACCAGGATTTTTAAAAAATAAGTATTGGAATCAATTCATTCGACTTAAAAATTCCTCGAGGCAGTGCTCCAGCATGGCTGCAGTCTAATGACTGAAACAAGGGAAAATATAAAAGAGTAAATTTTATGTTTTTCATAAAATCCTTAAAATCTGGATTCCAACAGTTCCTCTTAAATCTAACCAGAATCTTCATGAAGGATGAACTCCGCTTGCCTCACTTCTAATTCAAAGTACACGAGGATGATATGATGGTGACAGCTTAATGATTCTAAGGATTAACAAATAAATATGTTTTAACATAAAACAGAAAGAGAAAAGATGAGAGAATATCATAGAAAGATATTAAATACATTTTTCCTAGTATATGTTTTAATGGTTTCTTTAACAATTTGGTTACCAACTGCTTCTCTTAAACCCTTCGATTAGAACCGATATATTAACCTCATTAAATTAAAGAATGGTGACTTCAAACTGTTTTATTTCTCTCTGTCTAAACAAGATGTTACGGCAGTTTATTCCACTCATAATAAAACGTTGTGCTTTATAAATTATTATTTATTATTATTATGAGGCGGCAAAAGGTGGCGAGCTGGCAGAATCGATAGCACACCGGGTAAAATGCTTACCGGCCGTCTTTATGTTCTGAGTTCAAATCCTGCCGAAGTCGACTTTGCTTCTCATCCTTGTTAGATCGATAAAATAAGTACCATTTGAACTTTTAAAAGTCCATGTCCAGTGTGGAACACTAAAACCTACTTTGCACGAGGGAAGAGATGTGGTACTGTAAAGGTGATATTTTCCACAGAGGAAGAAGCAAGAAAGCACCAGAAATGGACATCTGTTGGTTGGTGACGGCTGTCCTCCTGGACAAACAGACATCGTACAAGTGTGGAAACTGCATAAACAAAACTAGTCAGGGAAAAGTTTAGAGTTGTAGGTGCAAATGAATAACGAAAGTCTAGAAACAATTCCGGACATCATAAATTTACCACATGGCACCAACCTCCACGTGGCCGGTTTGGGTAGAAAGCTGAGGTGTCACCTATGTTGGGACCAAAATGGACACACGGTACTCGTGCCCGAGAACATGTGTGCGGCATTTTAACATCATTTCGGCCAACTGTTTGAGACGAATGGTACGAGGTGACGAGCGGGGTGATCAATCTCACCCCGAAATGGGCCAAGAGAAAGCAATCCCTAAAAGGTCGGGCAGGGGTGGCCAATGCCTACATCGCCTCCATCATATATTATAGCCTGGCCGTTGTGCCTTGTCCCAGTTTGCGTGTGAGCATACTGGAGCGCATACACTTGTTTTCTGTAGAAACAACAAATGGATGTATTAGTATAACGCTCGGGAATAGAGAAAGTCTTTAACGTTTCGAGCCTACGCTCTTCAACTGAAAGGAACACAGAAAGAAACAAGGAGAGAAACAAACAAGAACGCAATACGTCCAAACAGTGAGGTAATACAAAAAAGGGAGAACAAAACATCCAGACAGACGATACAAAGAAAACCAGGACGGGTCATTCGGAGTTTTCTATCCTCAGTCGAGTTCCAGATT
>NC_068993.1:10126262-10127403 GCF_001194135.2 Octopus bimaculoides
TATATATATATATATATATGACCTTATGTTTTTTCGTGTTTTTTCTTGCTTGTTCATGTTTGGATTGAATAGATAGATAGATAGATAGATAGATAGATAGATACATACATACATACATACATACAGACAGACAGACAGACAGACAGACAGACAGACAGGCAGGCAGGCAGCCAGGCAGGCAGCCAGGCAGACACACACACACACACACACACATAATGAAGATGTTGGTCGAGTGTAAATGAAATGAATATTGACAAGCGTCTTTGACCTATTGAAAGGCTTTGAGTGAAGCAGAGCAATTACTGGCGATACTATCAGCCTAAATGCGGCATTTAGATTTAAAATAGATAACAGACATCAGTGCCTCCATGATTAATTCTTCTTTAATGATGTTAGGGACACAATTCAGTCTCGTATTGACTCATTTCATCCATTTCTCACCAAATGAATTAATACATAGCAACTGTTTCCTTCAGAGTAATTTAAAAGTCCCAGTTGAATGAATAACCATTTATAAAAAGTGCTTATGGAAGGATAGTGACGTTAGATCTGTTTTATCGCTGTCTAAAACAAGATGTTATGGTACTTTATTCAGTCATAATTTATGCATGCTATTATACATTTGGATCAAATACGTAAACGTGCGTGTGTGTGTGTGTGTATGTATTCTATTATTCTTTTATTCTCTTACTTGTTTCAGTCATCTGACTCCTATATATATATTTCAAAATGTAACCACGTGTGAATCGTTGGCGATTTTCTTCCTCCGTCTTCCCTTTTTTTTTTTGGACTTTCCTCTATTTCTGAAGAAGAGCTTTTGCTCGAAATGTTAAATCCTCTTTCTTTCCTTTCCTGAACGTCTGATAATACATTATTTGTACCACGTCCGCGTTGTTGTTTTTTCATGTTTGTTCTTCTTTGGATTCACTATATAGATAGATAGATAGATAGATAGATAGATAGATAGATAGATAGATAGATTCTTTTATTCTTGTTTCAGTCATTTGACTGCAGCAATACTGGAGCACCGCCTTTAGTCGAGCAAATCGACCCCAGGACGTATTCTTTGTAAGCCTAATACTTATTCTATAGTTCTCTTTTGCCGAACCGCTAAGTTATGGGGATGTAAGCACACCACCAT
>NC_068993.1:10129148-10130412 GCF_001194135.2 Octopus bimaculoides
GTGTGCGTGTGTGTGTGAGTGTGTGCATAGATAGATAGATATAGAAATGTGTGTGTGTGTGTGTGTATACATAATAAAATAAATGCGCCCTTTTAAAGCCTAGCCAGGCTCATGGGCCCGGTTTCCCGGTTTCAATGGCGTATGTGTTCCCCAGCTGGATGAGACGCCAGTCCATCGCAGCGTTACTCATTTTTGCCAGCTGAATAAACTGGAGCAACGTGAAATGAAGTGTTTTGCTCAAGAACACAACGCGTCGCCCGGTCCAGGAAACGAAACCATAATCTCACGATCATGATGCTGACAGCCTAACCACTAGGCCACGCGCCTCCATGTATATACATACATACATATATATATATATACATACATGCATACATATATACGGGCATACGTACATACATATATATATGTATATATATACATAACTCTTTTAACTCTTTTACTTGTTTCAGTCGTTTGACTGCGGCCATGCTGGAGCACCACCTTTAGTCGAGCAAATCGACCCTAGGACTTATTCTTTGGATGTCTAGTACTTATTCTATCGGTCTCTTTTGCCGAACCGCTAAGTTACGGGGACCTAAACACACCACCATCGGTTGTCAAGCGATGTTGGGGGGACAAACACAGACACACAAACATATACACACATATACATATATATATATATACATATATACGACAGGCTTCTTTTCAGTTTCCATCTACCAAATTCACTCACAAGGCTTTGGTCGGCCCGAGGCTATAGTAGAAGACACTTACCCAAGGTGTCACGCAGTGGGAATGAACCCGAAACCATGTGGCTGGTAAGCAAGCTACTTACCACACAGCCACTCCTGCGCCTACACGCACGCACGAAGACATACACAATATACACATACACGCACGCGCACAAAAAATATACATATACGCACACGGACACACACATACAGACACACATAAACACACACGCGCATACACACACACGCACCCGTATCTAACACCCACAATCCCACACACATCACAATCCCACATACACACGCACATCCACGCACATACACACACACACGCACACACCCACATACACACGCACATACACGCACACACACTTCTCACCAACACAACACACTCACACAGACACGCATACAATCACACACACATGGGCATAAACAACACACGCACATACAATAGCAAACGCACGCACACACACGTACACAGCAACGCACATATACACAACATACACATACACACAAACACACACGCACGCACAAAAACATACACATACACA
>NC_068993.1:10131583-10132870 GCF_001194135.2 Octopus bimaculoides
ATATATATATATATACCGAGAGAGAGAAAGGTGGGAAGGTAGAACAAGCCCTACCCTCTGCCGGTTCCTCTCATTCATTAAATTTTACTTCCTTCCAATAATCATGAATGCTGCTACGTTCTAATACTGTCCTATGTTATCTGGAATTTGATGTATTGCACTTGAAAACCAAGCGATAAGAGTGGCCAACCAACACACTGGTTGGATGATAGCGCCATCGTCGTGGTTGTCGTGGTCGTCGGCGTTGACTTCGTTGCTATCGTCATCACCACCATTACCGCCGCCACCGCCGCCGCAACCGCCACCACCACCACCATCATCATCATTATCATCATCATCAACAACAATAACAACAATAACAACAATACCTACATTATCATCATCAGCATCAACAACAACTACTTCATCATCGTTATGAAGATCACTGTTCTTATCAGCATCACGATCATTGCCTGCATTATCATCATCATCATCATCATCATCATCATCGCCATCGTCGTTGTCCTGATCGTTTTCGCCACCATCATCATGAACACCCTCATCATCATCATCATCATCATCATCATCATCGCCATCGTCGTTGTCCTGATCGTTTTCGCCACCATCGTCATCATGAACACCCTCATCATCATCATCATCATCATCATCAGCAGCAGCAGCAGCAACACCACCACCACCACCACCATCACCACCACCATTATTTTCATCATTACCAGCGCCAACAACTACCACACGAAGACCAAAATAAAACATCCGCATCATCATCATCATCATCATCATCCTAATGAACAACAACAACAACAACAACAACAACAGCAACAACAACAACAACAACAACAACAACAACAACAACAACAACAACGGCAAGGGCAAACAATGCCGGTTCTCTTCTAGAGATAAATCGCAGAAACAAAGAGGACTTCTCTTGTGTTTTTAGGGTTTCTTATTAATTCTAACAACAAAGGACTGAAATACTTCACTATTCCTCTTCCGAATATAACTGTTGTTGTTGTTGTTGTTGTTGTTGTTGTTGTTGTTGTTGTTGTTGTTGTTGTCGTCGTCGTCGTCGTCATCGTTGTTGTTGTTATTGTTGCAGTAGTAGTAACAGTGTAGTAGTAGCAGTAGTAGTAGTAGCAGTAGCAGTAGTAGTAGTAGTAGTAGTAGTAGTAGTAGTAGTAGCAGCAGCAGCACCAGCAGCAGTATTAGTATTAGTAGTAGTAGTAGTAGTAGTAGTAGCGGTTGCGGCGGCGGCGGTGGTGTTGGTGTTGGTGGTGTTGGTGGTGGTGG
>NC_068993.1:10132916-10135239 GCF_001194135.2 Octopus bimaculoides
GATTTGATGGTATTGTAGTGGTAGTGGTGGTGGTGGTGGTGGTGGTGGTTGTCGATGTTGTTGTTGTTGTTGCTGTTGCTGTTTTGCTTTTTGGTGTTAGTGTTTTTAATGATAATGTTTCCACACTATTCACAACAATAACAACAACAACAACAACAACAGGAACACTACACTACAGGAACCAGAAATCTAAGAACACCAACGACACCACTCAATTCACGCAATTTATACTTATGCACGCACGCACACACACACACAAGCGATATACATATATACTAGCAGTAATACCCGTCGTTGATCGGGTAGTTACTTTTACTGTTTCTCAGACCGAGAAACTAGAAAAATGGGTATATCACATAGAAGAACAGCTCTACGGAATCTAGTTGACAGCGATGGCACTGAAAAGACTGCGGGTCAAGTGGAACATCCATTTGTTACTGTTCCTTTTGACGGTTGTATAGGCGGTATGCCAAAGGAGAAATGAAAGATTCAGTCTGAACGGGAATGAAACTAGAAGAATAGCTATAT
The DNA here is from genome assembly GCF_001194135.2 of Octopus bimaculoides. Classification (NCBI taxonomy): domain Eukaryota; kingdom Metazoa; phylum Mollusca; class Cephalopoda; order Octopoda; family Octopodidae; genus Octopus; species Octopus bimaculoides. Next base: position 10,133,445 of record NC_068993.1, read on the forward strand.
CATATAGAAGAATAGCTTTATGGAATCCAAGTGACTGTGCGATGGCACTGAGAGGTCTTTTCGGGGTCGATGAATTAAGTACCAGTTGCGTACTGTGGTCGATCTAATCGACTGAGCCCAGCCCCTAAAATTTCGGGCCTTGTGTAGAAAAATTAAGAATATATATGAGTGTGTATGTATGTACGTATGTATTTATGTATGTAACATATATATAACATGTATATATTATGTATATAACATATATGCAAATAGAACAGATTAGCATACTGCTGTCTGTCAAGCACTCACACACAACGCGCGCGCACACAGACACAGACATACATGTGACATCTGTTTGAAGCGATTTGCAAAGCAGTTACATGGTCATAACGATGTTGTTTGCATATATTTTTCAAGCGTACGATGCAATTGTCCTTAGTATAAATAACAATGTATATATGTATACATATACATACGCGTAAAGGAGGGGCAGTTCGCGAGTAAGTTTAACTGTGTGCATGTGTGAGTGCGAACGTGTGTGTGTATGTGTGTGTGCGTGTTATTTATAACTAACAGAAGTTAGTGTACTTAATACATGGCGCGGAGTATTTCTGCTAGTACATAGTTGCTCGGTCTCAAATGTTATGCATAATATATGCATGTGTGTTGTGTGCGTGTGTGTTTGTGTGTTTGTGTGTATGTGTGTGTGCGCGCATGTCTGTGAGTATGTGGTCCATGTCTCATCTTTTCCTTTTCACGACCGGCTTGCCTACTGAATAATAGCATTTTTCTTCTCTCCTGCTCTATCCACACTCCGCTGTCTCTATGTTAAAATCCTTCAAACCCTCCCAGCCTTGACTACTTTCGTCCCCTGTCCTTATTTTGTTCGTTTATTTATATCCATTCATTTGTATACCCACAGTCCTGTTTATTTCTTTCTCTGTGCCTCGTACACACACTAATTGACTTGTTTTAGATTACATTTTTTCTACCTTTGTATGTCAACTGTCAGCATCGCATTCTTGTCTGTTTGTAGATTTTCTGTCTTGTTTCTTGCCTTTTGGCTCACCGGTCCCCGGCGGCCTGTGTCGTTGGCATCACCAGTTGGGATGCAATATTATCGGTTAAGGTGACGAGCTGGCAGAATTTAGGGCGGTGAGCTGGCAGAAACGTTAGCATGCCGGGCGAAATGCTTAATGATGTTGGACACATCATAAGTGATTATAGGCAGAGAATCGTGAGTGATCTTCAAAACATGTTTATAATCTCCCAAGATATTTTATATACACAAACAATACCCGTTGAAATTCCACTGCCCATTTTATGATAAAGCGTTAGCCGTAAACATCTCCCTCTCCATAGTAATATCCTATCATTTTCGTTATAATCTTTTGATTAATTTCTTGGGTATCTTCTCTATTCTCTTTGCTCATATTTTCTCTTCTAGCTCAAGAATATTTTTTACAACTGAGTTTTTTACTCCTTCTCAGTTGTAAAATATATTCTTGCCTCTCATCGTTCATCGTTTACCTTCTTTCTTGATTAACAATTCTCATCCTTTCCTTATTAGTTTCTTCGTCATACAACTCTTTCTTTTTCTCTTCCTCTCTTTCTCTCTATCGCAAACACTTATCTTCTATCCGCAGCGTAACATATTTTTACACAACAGGAATCCCTCGTCTACACTTCAGTATAATAAATATGCTTATGTTCAGTATGCTTTCCTGACTGTGTCTGCTTGTCTGTATATCTATGAGTGTCAATGTGTGTGTCTATGTGTGTGTGTGTGTGTGTGTGTGTGTGTGTGTGTGTGTGT
>NC_068993.1:10136004-10138362 GCF_001194135.2 Octopus bimaculoides
TCTAGGATTCCTCATGGTATTGTGTATGGAATCCTATCATCTATCAGCTGCCATACATGGCTGGCTAATGACATGACAAATCTACTTTCTGGTATCGTGACGGAGGATTTTTGGTTGGAAAGGCGTTGTTTGAACGATTTCACGGAACAGCCAATGTATCTCCGTGGTCGGGTATTGGCGGTGGTGTGTCTGTTGGTGTTGGCGTTGCTGACACCACTGTTGCTGGAACTGGCGCTGTTGGTGTCGGCGCTACTGGTGTCGGCATCACTGGAGGTGGCGATGATGTTGGTGCTACCACTGCCGGTGTTGGTAAAGGTGTTATTGTTGTTATTATGGCCATCACCATTGATGGGGAAGCGCGCCTATAATTTTGTGTGATTATAACAACCTATCATAATTATAGTAGCCTATCATAATAAAGGATGTCTATCCTATGTAGGTTTTTAGTCTTATCGGAGTAGATTAGGGACCTATCTGAGTTTTTTTTTAGCAATCTAATGTCGGCACGGAGCCTGCGTTGGAAGGAGCAAGAGGACCTACGGAATTTTAGCTTGGGAATGATGCCCACAAGGTCCGCTTCAAAAGGCTCGGAGTCTTTGATTTTGGGTGAGTATTTCCTAGATTTGATTCCATGGGTATTGTTCTCCGGGGGTGGCGTGGCTAGGTCGTGATAGAAGGTTTCCACCTCGTTCGACTTATTATATTCTTTATTTTTTGCGATCGATAACCAAAGGGATACAATCCCCTCTGTTGACATCGGCGATTGATAACCATTTGTCATTGAGTAATAGGGTCCTTTCTTGTCATTGAGTAATAGGGTCCTTTCCTCCTCCATATTCTAGAGAAGCCACTCGCTAGAGAGGCCTTTAGCTAACAGGTTTTGGGATTTGATGATACACCATATCTGTATGTGTATGTATATCTCTGATACGCCATCTCTGTATCTATGTGTGCGTGCGCGCGCGCGTGTGTATACGTATGTATGCATATGTATAGATACATGCTGACTATTAATGGTTCTTGCGTGACGGTCGGTTGCATATGAAACTTGAGAAGCGAGAAAATATTCAGTTTACATCTTTCTCTATGCATGTGTGTGTGTGTGTGTGTGTTTCTGTATGTATGTGTGTATGTCTGTATACATACGCATACGCACACGCATTTACGTATACACGCACACACACGCGCACACACACACACACACACACACACACACACACGCACACACAAGCAAATAAAAATGCACGCAAACTTTTCCATACCTATAAAACGACGTATGTAATTTGAACGCATCCTGTAATGAAATAAAAATAAATAAATAAATAAATAAATAAAACAAAAAACATGATGCTTTATTAATTAAACAAAAATAATGAAAAATGTCCAACCAACTCAAGTAACATGATCGCTGTAAAAGTAAAACTGACTTCGAGTTTATTCGTATTAGCATTCTTTATCACATTGTATGGACCGTTGCATGAGAGATGTAATCTTTTAAGCGCAACATCTGCGGCTTCTCTCGCTCAGCTTTTCTATCCAAACAACTGTATTCATAACCATTTGATCCATGTATTATACATACACGTGCACATACCACACACGCTCGTGCGCGCGCTTTCAAGTAGTTCTGTATGAAAAATATATATATATAAATGACTAGCACCCTCTGTCATTTTAGTGATACTATACTTGTGCATATACAGGGTGCGATGGGTGAATTGCTGCCATTTTATATTTTTAATTTCGTGCATTCGCATTGTTTGTTTTTGATTTTGTTGACTACACCGTTTGTGAGAAAAACAGCACTATGAATTAATTCACTCTGCCAGAAACTTGGAAACGACATGCTGTACTACTTGGCATTCGCACCGGAAGCTTCAATACGAACATTTCAGAGTGGATGGGTGGCACTCTGAGGACATGTACCGAGAGTAATAAAAATCAAACATCCAGTCAACATCATGGTGTTTGGAATAATCACTTGTGATGGTGACGTTATTCCTCCATTCATTTTCCCACGCGGCCTCAGACTCAGCACGGAAGCCTACATCAAGTGCCTGGAGGAGGTAGTGTTGCCCTGGATCAAGAGGGTAGCTGCTGGAAGACCCTATGTCCGGCAACAGGACTCTGCACCATACCACACAAGCAAGAGAACCCAGTCATGACTGTCAGACAATTTCTGCGACCACATTACCCCTAACATCTGACCATCTAATTCCCCAGACTGCAACCTTCTTGATTATTATGTGCGGGGCGCAGTTGAGCGAGAGAACAACAAAACTCCTTGAAGTACGTGTCAGATGAAGAGAGGAGAAGAGAAGAGTCAGATGAAGAGAGAAGGGAAGTTGAGACCATATA
>NC_068993.1:10138972-10139659 GCF_001194135.2 Octopus bimaculoides
ACGGGGAGAGAGAGAGCAGAGGCACGGTCCACGGAACGTGCCCTAGTAAGGGCTGTGTGGATAGTGGTGAGGGGATATCCACGAAGGATAAAGTGTCGGTCCATGAGTTGAGACTGAGTCTCAAAATTATGGTTGTCACTACAGAGCCTGCGCAGAAGGAGGAATTGGGAGCAGGGGATGGAGAGCTTGGTGCAGGTAGGATGGGAGGAAGAGAAATGAAGGTAGGAGTCGGTGTGTTTATAGTGGATGGTGGTAGTGAGAGCGGAGTGGTGTATACTGACAGAAATGTCGAGAAATGCGACAGAAGTGTTGGAAATATATATATAGAAAAAGATACATACATATACACACATACATGCATACGCATGCACCGCCTGCAGCCACAAGCAAACACAAACACATACATTGTCTCTGGTAACTCAAAATATAAAATAATAAAAACAGTAAAATATGTGGTGCGAGCGAAGCAGCGGCGTTCGCCAGATAGCCATCTATCCGGTTATCCAGAAAGTAAACATAGAAACAAAACAAAAAAAAGAGAAAAGAAAGAAAGAAAATTGCCAGCGGTCAATGGACAGATTGCAACGGTTTGGCGTAAAAGTGCATGAGTGGAAGTAATAGGAAAGAAACAACGTTCTTCTCCAGAACTCATTTGGAAATATATCATCTGATATTCTGATATATATT
>NC_068993.1:10140536-10142561 GCF_001194135.2 Octopus bimaculoides
TGCTAAAATAATATTCGAAATGGTTTATATGATCGGAAATATAATTTTGAAATGTTCAAATATAATTTTGAAGAGTTCAAATGTAATTTCGAAGGATCTGATCAAATACTTTGCAATTCAAGTAAAAAAAAATGTAGGAGAGAACTTTTCAAGTATAAATAATGTGGAATTATACAAAACTAAACATTATTTTTTACTATTAGTTTTGTTTCATTTTGAAATTTATGTTATGGTTTATTATTGTACAGGGTGTCCACAAAGTCTGGGCGCATGGGGATTAACACATACTTTAAGAAATTATTATTTCTTATATTTAATTGTTTATGTTATGATTTTATTTACTCCACGTAGCCAGACTTTGTGGACACCCTGTAGTTAGTCATGGCCTGGCCGATGATGGCTGAAACTAAGCTATCTAAGTCATGGGAGAACTAAAATCTTTAAGTTCTTAGGGACTCCATGGATCTTAATCTGGCTCTGAGTCTAATGCCACCTTAAGGTGTGTGCACACTGAACAGTCTCCCAGGAGTCTCACGGGTCTACGGGGCTCAATTCTGTTGTAGTTTGCTGTCAATAAGTAGATATAACAAGGCCCAGCGTATCGCCAAGCTGTCTATAAACAGTTAAGACGGTTTTGCCAAGATCAGGCTCACCAATGATCAAAAGTGTCTAATCGTGAATATCTCTTCCTCCCCTTAGCAACATAATAATAATGATGATAATAATAATAATAATGATAATAATAATAATAATAATAATAATAATAATAATAATAATAATAATAATAATAATAATAATAATAATAACAAGAGCACTCAGAGAGCGCAAACCTCCGCCAAGACAACACCAAAGTCTTCTTAACGATTAACCAGAGATGATTTTTTTTAATGAGATTATCTGAAATGAATTCGACTGCTCTCACAATCGAGAATATTAAAAATGAACCCGACCGCTCTCCATAATTAAGTAAAAAAAAAACAGGAAAAATAATCCATAATCCTTGTCCGGTACCAGATCGATCCCAAAATCTAATTAGTTTGTACCAGCCACGAGGCCAAACATTCCTGAAAGTTTCATCCGAATCCATCCAGCAGTTCTTGGGATATCTTGTCCACGGACAAACAACAAACAACAAACACGACTGAAACAGTACCTCTGCCTTTGTAGTAGTAGTAGTAGTAATAATAATAATAATAATAATACTAGGCATAACACCTACATGAACTTCTAACTTGTTGTCTCTTGAGGTCTCTGGGTGAGACTTGGATCCAACTTGTACAAATGCAAAACAAAAGTCAAACATAAAAAATAATAATAATAATAATAATCCTCTCTATTATAGGCACAAGGCCTGATGTTTTGGGGGAGGGGACTAGTCTATTATATAGACCCCAGTATTTGACTCTGATACTTAATTTATCAACCCCGAAGAATGAAAGGCAAAGTTGACCTCGGCGGAATTTGAACTCAGAACGTAAAGACGGACGAAATGCCGCTAAGCATTTCGTCTGTGTGCTTGCGTGTGCATGTCTCCATGTCTGCATGTCTCCATGTCTGCATGCATGCATGCATATCTGTCTGTCTGTCTGTCTGTCTGTATGTATGTATGTATGTATGTGTGTGTGTGTCTGTATGTCTGTATGTATGTATATATGTACGTATGTATGTTTGTATGTGACCCAAAGAGCGGAAGTTATATCATTTTTTTTGTTTTGTTTTTTACGTAGCTCACGCTATTCTTCTCATGATTAATGTCATCCCATGCGCAAGACAGACCGGAAGTAAACAGAATGACATATCAGTTATTTTGAAATCAATGAAGACGGTAGCTAGCATCTTACAGACTCATTTGAATGTTGTTCTTATTGGTACTACTGTTTTTTGTTATTATTATTATTATTATTATTATTATTATTATTATTATTATTATTATTATTATTGATGTCGTCAGGGTATCGGTCAAAATACCCTGCAGTATTTCTTCCGGCTCTTTACGTTCTGGGTTCAATTCCTGCCGATGTCAAC
>NC_068993.1:10142892-10144151 GCF_001194135.2 Octopus bimaculoides
GAGATTTGAATTCAGAAGGTAAAATGTCGGAAGAAATACCGCTTAGTATTTTTTCCGATTCTAACGATTCTACCAGCACACCACCTTAAATTTGCGAAATATTAGATGAAAATATTAACTTCTTAGTTGGACGGCCTCATATATGTGGAGTGTGATAACAGTTGATTGAATCGTCCTAAGTATATAACTGGTACTTATATGCAAAAGTAGAGTAGAGAAGGATGATGGTGTGGGCATCTCTAGACCGGAAAGTTCCCAGAAGCACATCTTGCGGCCCAAGTCAACTTTGCTGTTTACGTGGGAACTCTAGCTTAGATTGTTATCAACAATTACTCCAAGATCTCTGATGTTGTTGGAAGACACTAGGGAGTCGCCTGAGGGAAGAGCATATGGTAATTTCAGAATTTCCTCTTTCCCAAAGTGAACACCAAATCAAACTTATCTTCATTTAAAAGCATATTGTCTTTTTCCGCCCATTGGACAATAGCAAACAAATCTGACTGAAGGCATGTTCGGTCTCTCATACCGTTTATGGCTTTCTGGAGTTTGGAATCATCTGCAAAGACTTTCAATGTAGAATGTTTGATGACATCTACTATGTCGTTGATGTAAATAATGAAGAAGAGTGTTTAATCTTTATTAATGTAGGTACGAATTAGAGCACTTCTAAAGCAGAGTATGTTTAATCTTTATCAAAACACTTAAAACATTTAAGAACAAAACTATTTTTTGACCAGCTTCAAAAACAGGGTCTGTTTGCTCAATACAGGGAACAGTATATTGCCTAATATTGCACAATATTCCTGGATTTCTGGCAATTCCGGATTTATCCAAGCCAGATAAACAGTCCGGTACTGCAAGATAAACAGTCCGGTACAGCATAACGAATGTCTGCTACATCTGTAAGTTGTTTGATAGGCTTTAATGGCTGAACACAAGATTGCACTGGGTATAATATTTCGGAAACTTCTGAACAAATAGACGACGTGGGGGGGGGGGCACTAAACCACTTTGATATTATTGGCAGAGATACACAGAATGAAACTGAGCTCTTAGCAAATCTATAGGAATAAAGATTTCTGGTGCTATGTTATATAATCTTCAAAGTTTGTTTTTAAAATTCAATTTAAAATGACACACACTTTTAGTGTTAGAGGCTGTGCACACATTGCGTAATATCAGAGGAAGTATAATAAAAGCGTGACAAATTGTGACGCTGGTTACACACACATACACACACACACACACACACACACACA
>NC_068993.1:10144272-10146692 GCF_001194135.2 Octopus bimaculoides
TATATATATATATATATGTATGTATGTATGTATGTATGTATGTATGTATATATATTATATGCGTGACAAATTATACTGCTTGTTATATAGACACACACACACACACACACACACACATACATGTTATTGTTGTTGTTGTTGTTGTTCAGGCTGTATTTTTGGTGCTGAAGTAAATGGGTAAAAAAGAAATACATTAAAGCGAGATAGGGTAGGAGAAAAATGACAGAAGAACGATTAAGAATAGGAAGTTTACGGGGTAAGCGCTGAGAAATCTTAAGTGATTAAGAACCACCCAAATATACAAATCAATATGATGGGGGAAATATCTCATTAACAAGCCTGAGTGTTCAACTTCAAGGTATCATCTGACGACCTCGTTTTCGTTTTCTTCATTCGAAGACGATACTACTTGGCGAGTGAAGATTATTATGAAATATGCCGTTAAAGAATTGATTTTCATACTTCGAGAATGCTAAAATAAGTTATTTTTATATCTTGTATCGACCTAAGCAACTAGTTGAGTCACGGGAAAATGATTAAGAAAGTAGTACGGAAGTAGCTAGGATAGGAAATTTTCGATAAAGTTAGAAACTCTTGAAAATTCGCGACATGAAATGACAATTAAAAGTGATTGAAAAGGATAAGATTGTTTCGTTTTACTGATTAAATATCCATACTGCCTCGCATGCATAAATGTATATATGTCACTACGTGTGTACATGCGTATGTATGCGCGTACGCATGTCTTCTTGTTTTCGCTTAAATGTAGACAAACCTATGTAAATGATATTCACTACACACACACATATATTATTATTATTATTATTATTATTATTATTATTATTATTATCATCATCATTATTATTATTATTATTATTACTATTATTATTATTATTATTATTATTATTAATATTATTATTGTTATTATTATTATTACTATTTTCATTATTATCTTTTAGTTCTGTTTCCATTTCTTGCCGAGTGTCTTCCTGACACCTAGAGCAGAGAAACAGAGGAACAGAGAAAAGGGGGGAAGAAGGACAGAGAGAGAAAGAAAAAAAAAATCAAAAAGAAAATAAAGGGGAAAGGGGAAAGAGAATTCACAGCGACGATGCTCTTCCCAGTGTGTATACACACCACACGCTCACACGTACACAAAATTATATGTGTGCGCATGTGCGAGTAAATACGCTTGCTTCAGAAAGTGCTTTGCGTTATTCTTACCCCCGTCTTAAACCCCCACCTCAACCACTACTACCTTCTCTACCAACCACCACAACAAAATTTAAAAATAAAACAATATATTAATATATTGATATATGAATAAATAAATAAATAAATAAATAAATAACTATTTGAATAAATAAATAAATATATGAATAAATAAATAAATAAATAAATAAATAAATAACTCAAATCGCACGCATTTCCGTCGTTGCTTGGTAACAGGATCAATGATATTATTGGCTGAATGGAAGATGTCATCTTTTCTTTTGAATTATGGTTACACTGTTAAGTCATTGGTTAAAATTTTAGCTATAAGGATCGATTTGCTTCCTTCTCCGAGGATTAGCTGTATAAACTTGCTTAATAGTACATTCCTAGTCATGCAGCGGAATGGTAAGATTGGTAATGGATAATAGCAAAGTTGGCCTCTGTGTGTATGTGTGCAGTTGAGTATGTGCGTGTCTATTTGTGCTTTTGCGTATCTTCCTATGCTACAATGCATCATGTGTAGAAGCTTCAATACATAGTTTTTCAGATGGATGAATATTAAAGTGTCGCATGATGAGGAAATGTGACACAAATATATAGAGATGTGTGACAAAGCATGTTCATTTACATATGTTCAAACGATCCTTTCTATTATAGACACAAGGTCTGAAGTTTTGGGAGGATGTGTTCTAGTCAACAACTTCAAGAGAGGGGGAAGTCAATTTACATCGACCCCCAGCGCTCAACTCGTACTTATTTCCACAGGATGAAATGCAAAGTCCATCTCCTGCGGAGTTAGAACTCAGAACATAAAGACAAACGAAATACTGCTAAGCATTTCTTTTTTCCAGCGTACTAATGATTCTACCAGCTGACTGCCTTCATATATTCATTCTACGCCATCGTCTCCGCTGGTTGGGTCACGTCCAGTGTATGGAGCCCTCTCGTCTCCCAAGGATCATGCTCTACGGAGAACTTGCAATCGGAACAAGACCCAGAGGAGGTCCGAAATTCCGTTTTAAAGACCAGCTCAAACGGACCTTGGCTCAAGATAACATCCAGCCATCCTCATGGGAACAGACTGCCATGGATAGGTCAGCCTGAAGGACTGCTATTCGCTATGGAGCCAGCTCCTTCAAGCAGAACAGACAAAAGAATAAGGAGGTAAAACGCAGGAGAAGAAAGGAACGTCTTCAACATTGTCG
>NC_068993.1:10147109-10147974 GCF_001194135.2 Octopus bimaculoides
TCTTATATTGGGGACAGAAATATGTGTAACGTGACTGTTTTTCGTAGAACGTTGACAAAGGAAGTGGAGTGGGCGGATGGAATATCTGTCACAATGGTGAAAGCTACTTCCATCAACCCCCATGTAAAAAATGAAAAGAGGAATTCAGTGCAATTCAAATGCATAAATAAACGTTTCTAATTTCGGCACAAAACAAGCCATTTTGTAGGTTCAAATTCCTCTTTGGGATTTGAGTCCAGAATATAAGAGACCCGAAAAAATCCTGTAAGATATTTTTTCCCCCAATGCTCTAATGGTTCTGCTAATTTACCGCCCTAAGAAAAAATAGTAAAAACGGTTTCCAATTTTTGGCACAGAGCTAGCAATTTCGGTGGAGGGGTTAAATGGCACATCTTTTATCAATCCCTTTCAGAGTAGTAGTAGTAGTAGTAGTAGTAGTAGTAGTAGTTGTTGTTGCTGTTGTTGTTGTTGTTGTAATATATCAGACGCAAGATCCATTCTTCGTACATTTCGTGTATTAAATTCACAGAACGAATTCCGTTCTTAGTCTTGGATTGAATGATTTTATTTTTGAATATTTTTTTCTAACGTTGGTCGTATTTTTGTGTAAAGACGTTGAATTGGTACAGTGTTGATATGACTCGCGAGTTCTGTTAATATATTTCCATGTGGATCCAATTGCCGATGAGGGTGGCCATTGGAAATCCGTTGATTGTACAAAGTAATGATCAATAAAATTTCACAAGTATTACTTCTACATTTATCCTTCTCTCTCTCCCTCTCTCTCTCTCTCTCTTTCTCTCTCTCCCTCTCTCTCTCTCTCTATCTCTCTCTCCCTCTCTCTCTCTCTCTCTCTCTCTCTCTC
>NC_068993.1:10147984-10148857 GCF_001194135.2 Octopus bimaculoides
ACGCTTGTATCAGTTGTGTACCTTCTCTCTCTCGCTTTTCTTCTCTCCCTCTATATCTTTAATATGTGTATATTTCTGCATGCGTATGTGTGTGTGCGTGCGTGCGTGTGTGAGTGTGTGTGTATGCGTGTGTGCGTGCGTGCGTATGTCTGTGTATTTGTCTCCAGCGCCTAGATCTCTACTGTTGGTAAGACAAGCTGAATGCTCAGTCAGCCGTGCTAAATCATCAGCGTCCAAACAGCTGCGCCCAATCTTCTAACCCTGCTTTCCGGAGGATTCAGTTAGTGGCTCACAGCATTCAATGTCTCCAATGTTTTTTTTTTTTAACGCTATCTTTTGTTTCTTTATCGTTAAAGAAAAACCGGTGTTCTTTTGTTAAATGCCGGCCCCATCCTCTTGATGTTATCTCGTTAAATGTCCCTTGGAATCAACTCGTTAAATACACCCTGGAATCATCTCATAAAATGCCCCCCTGGTACTATCTCGTTAAATATTCCCAGTTGTTTTGTCACTTAACGCGTTCAGGTGTTCTCTAGTTAAACACATTTTTCTAATAATTACTTTCTTTGTAATGTGCCCTGTCACCTTTGCAGCAATAAAATAATTGATCATTATTTTATTACGACGTCATATACCTGTGGGGTAGGTAAGCTAAAATAAAATAGTTAATTACCAAGGTCGATACCTTCACTACAAAATATGTGATAAAAATCCTTATTAGAACTAAATAATCCTGAATTAGCCTTAACATATACTAATTGGAAATTTTTCTTCCCTTACAGTTGGAGGTTATATTTTTACAGCAAAAATATATGTATTTTTTAAACATATTGTATATATGTAAATGATGTGTGTGTGTGTGTGTGTGTGTGT
>NC_068993.1:10149033-10151822 GCF_001194135.2 Octopus bimaculoides
GTGCGTGTGTGTGTGTGTTGTATATTAAAACTGTATACCCCCGCCCGGTGAAAAGTGGTAGGATACATCCATTATAAATAAACCAGTAGTCGGTCGTCAAGAGAGGGTCGAGAATCGAAGAGTTGAGAGTCGACAGTTCTAGTCGGTGTCTTGTGGAGCTATCAGCAATAGTAAGACAAGAAGTTAGTTTAGTACTATTCCGGTACGAAGAGGTACAACGGTATCTGATGACTAGTAACTATTGTGGCTACTAGCGTAAAACAGCAACTACAGTACAAGGGCAGTCACTCATCACACCAGTGGGAGGAACCCATTTTACAACAAATTTACGCGAAGTGAAAAAAAAACATTCACACGGAGTGTTTAAACTAATTCACGTGGAAAATTAAATACCTCGACAAAAAAGAAACAAAAATTTTGTTGTGCAAACTTACTCACAACCCAGCACAGCACAAGGACTTGGTCTTGCGGTGATATAAGATATAAAATTGTTGTGGTGAGAGTCACAATATTCCCTGCGAGAACAGACTTGACCGAAAGACTATAACTAGTAGCGGTCTGAGTAAGAGACGGAGAGATTAGGCGTTAATCGCAGGAAATCGTAAGGTGTCGTTTTGGTAATTTGTCGGAATATCGTTTGTTGGTTCGTGTAGTTCGCAGAGAGTTTGTTGGATTGTTACGTTGCTGTTACCCTGCATCGTTATATGTTTTATTGTTATTACACGGTTATAGTGCAAAAAAAAATATATCGTCATAACAATTGGCGATACAACAAAGATATATTTAGGTATAAAGCCAGCAGTTTTAAGAGGAGGGAGCAGTTTAGTCGATGCCGTTGACATCTGCATTTGATTACGGCTTTATTTAATCGATCCCAAAAGGATAAAAGACAAAGTTAACCTCGGCGGGGATTTTAAACTTTGAACGTAAAGAGTGGAAACAAATACGACAAGGCTCTAATGATTCAATTTGAAACAGCAACAACGCCCCTAACCTTTCTAAAATACACCCAACTAACTTAAAATAAAGCATAGAATATTTTGATTATGTAGTCCTACAGACACTAAACCACACCCTATTATCTTAAGAAAAGTCTACTACGACACTTGATTCGTGTAGTTCTAGATAAACGGTGACTGAATAATAGAAAGACAATGTGGCGGGATTTATGATTACTGTAAAAGAAACCCGTTGATCCATAGATCTTGATAAAGACTTGTGCTTGATAAAGTCTTGTGCTTAAACACTTACAATGATTTATAATGCTTCAATATATTACATAGTGTTTTCTGTTTTTGCTTGGTCAAAAGACGAATATATCATTTCCTTGTTTCTCTCTCTCCCTCTCCCTCTTTCACTCCCACCTTCTCCCCTTTTATCTCCCTCTCTCTCTTGCCTTCTTTGTTTCCCACCTTCATTTTGTTTTGGATTTACTTTCAAAAATGTGTTTGCGACAGAAACAACTACATAAATAACATGAGATCTGTTATCCTTTAATGAAAGGGTGGAGCAAATTTTGGTATTATCGTGACACAGTTCTGTATGTCTCAGTCTCTCCTTCTCTGCCTCGTTGTCACACACACACACACACACACACTACACACACACACATATAAATATATATGCGTGTGTGAGTGTGTGTGTGTGTGTACATATATATATTCCTATATACATTTATGTGTATATGTACATATACATACGTATTTCATTCGTATGCATGTGTATTTGTGTATATATGTATACAAACACACACACTCACACATACATACAATGATATGTGTGTGTGTGTGTGTGTGCATGTGTGTGTATGTATCTGTGCTCTGTGTGTGGGTGCGGTTTTTTTGTGTGTGTGCGTGTTCTTCTAGTAAATCTAATTGCTTTTGGACATACATTTTTAATATGCATCAGTAATGACTTTCTCATTAATAATGCCTTCCCCGTATATTGTACAAATGTAAAAATGTTAAGTGCCGAAGACAGTTTGTAGGGAAAGGAGAAACACCGGCACCCCAAACCAAAGAAGGTCTTCACCTACGTAAGATGTTACCTGTTTGGTGAGATATGAAAGGTTTAGTTCGCTTTGAACTTTTAAACCCAAAACAAATGATAACAAAGGAGATCTACTGCCAGCAGCTTGAGTGGCTTAAGTCAGCGCTTGAAGAAAAACCACCATCTTTGGTTTCAAAACGAAAGGTGTTCTTCCATCAGGATAATGCTCGCCCACATACAGCGAGGATGACATTCCAAAGGCTGGTGCAGTTCGAATGGGAAACGATGCCCCACCCACCATATTCGCCGGACATTGTCCCATCTGATTATCATTTATTCCGCCATCTTCAAAATCATTTGGACTGAAAAAATACGAATTCTGTAGACGAGATCACAACAGCAGTGGAGGAGTATTTTTCGTCACGGACAAGTGAATTTTGGAAAAGGGGCCTTGCAAGTCTACCAGATAGATCGAAGCGCATTGTAGAAGATGAAGGAGAGTATATTTTAGATTTAAAAAGAACTCTGATTATCTTAATTTTGAAAACTAAAGGTATAAAGAACCGCATTATTTATGGAATGACGCAATATGTATATGATTTTTTTTTCCTTTGAATTTTATTTAAGTTCTCAAGAGAGTTCAAGCCGGTCACTAACAAAGCAGCAAGATATTTTGACTTGAGCTCCCGATGCATGTATGTATGTATGTATGATTGTTTATGTAGCATGTGTCGTGTATATATTTGTGTGTGTGCATATATATATATATATATATATATATATATATATATATATATATA
>NC_068993.1:10153049-10155737 GCF_001194135.2 Octopus bimaculoides
ATATATATATATATATATATATATATATACATACACACACACACATATATATATATACATATACACACATGTATATATATATACACACACACATATATATATAGATACATACACATGTATGCATGCTTCTATACATACATGCACACACATACAGATAGATAGATAGAAAGATAGATAGATGATATACATACTTTCATACATGCACATAGAGACAGATAGTTAAAGTAATATACTCACATATATATACACATACACAGACGCAGGCACAGGAATGTGTGTGTGTGTGAGGGCGCGCGTGCAAGTATATCTATGTATGCAATGTAATAAAATGAAATGCAATAGGAAAATATATATACATATATACAAGCAGTAAGGCCGCCCTCCGAGTGGTTTTCTGCTAGCCCCTTGATAATATTTTCACATTTGATTCCCAATTCAAATAATTTTCGTATTTTACGTCTAATTATTTCTTTGTATAAATAGTGCTCACTTGCTTAGTAAATATTGCTTTCATTATTTTATTACAGGCATAACCTCTCTTTTTTAAACAAACATCATGGTAGTCCAACAATAATGGGAAAAGCATTTTGTCAAGTTTTACCTTCCCCTCAAAGCAACATAGAGATTTCAATTCAGCAGCCCATCTGTAAGCTTTGCAATGTGTGTGTGAGATAGAGGGGGTGGAGAGAGTGAGAGAGAGAGAGAGAGAGAGAGAGAGAGAGAGAGAGAGAGAGAGAGAGAGAGAGAGAAAGAGAGAGAAATAGAGAGAGAACATTGCAAACAATGAATAAAGTAAATATGAAATGAAAAAATCGTATAAATAAAAGGGCATGACAACAGATGTATACGCCCCCGACTTTGTTGCCTCATAACATCCAGAAAAATGGGTACTTTTTAACAAAATTTTCTACAAATACCGCTTAGATGTTGTGGCTTCAGAGTATATAGGAATTTATGAGAAAGAAATTTTCCAAGGGGGTGGAGAGAGGAGTTTCGGAAAATTCACATGATCTGACATTTTTCCTTCATAACTTTCAGGTAGATGGGTATTTTTTAATGAAAATTTATAAAAATCCCTTTCAAATGGCATAGATTACGATTATAAAGTAATTTGTGGGGAAATTTTTTCGGGGATTTTCCCGATTTTTTTAAAGTCACAGCTTTCGAAATGATGGAGTTGGGTGGGGGTGGATCTTTGTATGGAAAATGTTTCGAAAACCCATTTTTTTACACCCCCTCCTTCCTAATCCCAATCCGGGCCTATTTTGGCCATTTTTTTCTTTTTCTTTTTTGCACTCAAGCAAAAAAAAAAAATCAATCTCACTCGTAAATAAATCGCACCTCTAATTTAGTATTAAATCTTGGTACAAAATTTTCCCCCTCATAGTTTAAGCTTTTCCCAGTCTATAAGTCGCACTCAGTTAAAATCGAGCACAAAATAATACAACTTATACACGAGTAAACACGGTAAATTAAGTAATATTTTACAAAAGGACAATTAGCACTGCGTAACACGATTTTTGTCCTTGGGTAGCAACTGTTATTTCATGTTTGCGTTAACCTTAGAAAGTATGAAAAATGCCTAGTATTTCTTTCAAATTTTACTTTTGTTACATTTATTCAAATCCCAATGAATCTATCTCAATACATAGCCATGATGCTCTCCCACTACTCCTGCTCATGATCAGAGATGCACATATTATCAGCCACTAAGGGACATGCTCAAGTGGTTAAAAGGTCAAGCAACTGACAAGCAAATATGTGATATTGAGTAGAATATTTGCTATAACGATATTTCTGCTTCAGCAACACAACACTGAATCTGTCTGAAATGTAATTGAAAATAAGTCAGTTTCAAAACATTGATGACCAGGTCACAAAAGCAAAGTTTGAAGGGAATAGTAGTCATTTCTTTTGGTTTCTAGATAGAAGCAAATAGGAAATAACATTACTAACCAAAGAAAAAAATTAAAGTTTTGTTACGCAGTGTAATACAGCATCAACAAACGATTTGTTACAAAACCCAGTCGCCATTTTGATTCAGCCGTCATACGACAAATCAAGAATACAACGTATCTCTTTAGAAAGCTGTAGTCGCAGTGGTTCAATGCAAACAACAAACAAAGAACGATCGTCTGCTTACTCTCCAGGTGTCTAATCTTTACCAGTGACACTGTCCAGCTGACTATAATGTTATGTAATTCTATCTCCTCATGACTGAGATTTAAATAGTGTACTTTCTTGCTTAGAATGTCGAAAACAAACGATCAAGAAAGCTGTTAGCTACCACTCTGTAGCGATAACGATTTGTCTTGTCTCATTTTTATTAACTGTTTTTCTTTAATTTCATATATCTGTGTTGTCGGCTTTATCTATTGTATTAAAAACACTTTATCTTGCCAAACACACTTTTAGAATGTGAGAATAAAAGGATTCTCTACCTTTTTTTTTATTATTATTCTGTCTTTTTATTGTTTTTCACCTTCATTCACCTAATTTCTTCCTCCTTAACTGTCTTTCCCTATGCTCTCATCTCAAACATGTTTTAAGACTGCTTATCAATTTGTCTGTCTAGTTGTCTGTCTTTCAACCTGTTCGTCTATCTCTTCATCTATCCCTCTCTCTCTCTCTCTCTCTCTCTCTTTCTCTATATTTATATATATATATATACATACATACATATATATA
>NC_068993.1:10155969-10158169 GCF_001194135.2 Octopus bimaculoides
TTGTTTAAGTTGGTGAATGCTGCCATAATCCTTGCCTTCAGTTCATCTTTGGTTTTTACAAGGAATTTTGTTGGTCCCTCGCTCAACTGCGCCCAGCACATAATAACCAAGAGGGTTGCAGTCTAGGGAGTCAGGTGGCCAGATGTTAGGGGTGATGTGGTCGCAGAAATTGCTTGACAGCCAAGACTGGGTTCTCCTGCTTGTGTGGCACGGTGCAGAGTCCTGTTGCCAGACATAGGGTCTTCCAGCAGCCACCCTCTTGACCCAGGGCAACACTAACTTCTCCGGGCACTTGATATAGGCCTCCGTGTTGAGTCTGAGGCTGAGTGGGAAGTTGAATGGAGGCATAACGTCGCCATCACTAGTGATCACTCCAAACACCATGATGTTGACTGGATGTTTGATTTTTATTACTTTCGGTACGTTTTTGGGGACACAGCAAGCCAACGGTTGTTCTGTGAGTTCACCATCTGATCCCGGCAGAATTTTTCTTGTATGAGAATAACCAAAGAGTGTACGGTTGGAGGGGGTGCTTGAGTTTGCTCTAAAGATTCGTAGCGCGGTCTTTTCTCATTTCCTTGATGGCTCCGTATAAAAATTGGCCCTTTCTCAACTTATATAAGGAATACTGAATGTCTTCATGCACTACCTGCCTGATAAGAAACTCCCATGTCCCTGGCGACGGACCTGTTTGACTTGGAATGATCGTTGTCAATCATGGCCTGGATCTCCCCCAACAAATGCAGGAGTTATTTGCTTAACAGAACAATTAGAGTGAGTTTTCCGAGCTACAGTACCGTCGTAATCACCATTAGACTCATTTATTATTAAATACGATAGATAATATGAGTTGTTTACATGTTTTGGGACTACTGGAACAAATTTGTCGTCATATTTCGGTGTTTATTATGAAGTAAAGTTCATCATAATATTTCTCCATCATTTATATATATATATATATATATATATATATATATATATATATATCAATGGCTTCTTTCAATTTCCGTCTACTAAATCCACTCACAATGCTTTAGGCGGCCCGGCGCTATTGTAAAAGACATTTGTCCAATGTATCATGCAGTGGGACTGAACCCGAAACCGCGTGATTGCAAAGCAAACTTCTTAAACACAACGCCATGCCAGCGCCTACATGCACATACACAAAGCAAAATAGGGACCCATGGAAACTGGTGGTGATTTGTACAGTAGAAATATATGTATGCCAATGACAGTGTGTGTGCGTATGTGTATATACATTTGGATATAATTATTTCTATGTGAATAGATGTATGTGTCTGTATATGGGCGCAGGCGAATAAATCCATTTTTGTGCGGCAGGCATCATTTAATGACTGATTAAACGACTGTGATGGATGCCAGGACAACTGAAATTAAATTTTACGAGTAGACTGGCAGACCAGTTGGTATCCCACTGGGAGAATAGGGAGACCACCAGTCCTTTGAAGAAAAGTATTTACAGACAATAGAGATAACGAATATTTCTATTCTACATCCTGATATATCAGAGTGTTAATCTATCTTCATAAAAAAGAAAAATGTTTACGATAGAATACAAAAGACGCCATTTTCGGTTTGATTTATATTTATACTTTTGACTTATAATTTCATTAACTTGGTCTATTTGTTTTGTAATTTATATTTTTTAATCTTCTACTGCAATAGCATTATTTGTAATTTTTATGACTTATGTCTATTTAAATTTATAAGTTACTCAATACAGAGAGAATGCTAAAAATACAATGGGACAAACACAATGGAAAACTGAGCGTAATCCAACAAAGCTATCAAAACCACTCACCTGATGATATGCCAGTACATATCTGCTGCTGGATCATCTTTAATTATTTATATAATATTTTATATAACAATATTTGGGGAAAACTAAGCTACTAGCAGTTGTTACCGTCACACAGAAACAATTGTTGTGATTTGTGATTAAAGCCGGTTCATTCCATCTTTTTTATAAATTGATATATGTATATATGAATACAGATATATAGGTGTGGCTGTGTGGTAAGAAGCTTGCTTCCCAACCACATTGTTCTGGGTTCAGTCCCACTGCGTAGCATGCTGGGCAAGTGTCTTCTACTATAACCCTGGGCTGACCAAAGCCTTGTGAGTGAATTTGATAGATGGAAACTGAAAGAAGCTCGTCGTGTGTGTGTGTGTGTGTGTG
>NC_068993.1:10159802-10160272 GCF_001194135.2 Octopus bimaculoides
GGAGGAGTGGATGGGAGGAGGAGGGGAGGAGGAGGAGGAGGAGGAGATTTGTTCGGAATGTATAGAGCGGGACTAAGTACGATTAAACACCAGTGGCTTTGTTAAGTAAAAACAAAAACAAAAAATGAGTAGTATTACTGTTGGTATTGATGATGCTGATGATGAGGAGAGGGCGGAGGAGGGGCAAGAGGATGATGGTGATGGTGACGATGATACAGTGGCTCTTTCATTGGCTCATTCATTATTTGTGATTGCAGTGGTGGCGGCGGCGGCGGTGGTAGTGGTGGTGGTGGTGGTGGTGTTTCGGGTGGCGCCGGTAAAGTGCGACGAGAAAGGTGAAGCATATAATAATTCATGTATAATACATATACGCGTACACACGCGCGCACACACACATGCACACACGCTCACACTCACACATACACACACACATATATGTATATATATATATATATATATATATATATATA
>NC_068993.1:10160282-10160522 GCF_001194135.2 Octopus bimaculoides
CGCATGTGTGTGTGTGTGTGTGCATATATATATATGTGCATACAAATACATGTGTACATAAATGTATATATATATATTCATATATATATATATGTGTGTATGTATGTCCATATACACATATATGTACATACATACACACACATACATATATATTTGCACATATACATATGTACATATACATATACATACATATGTGTATATATATATATATATATATATATATATATATATATGAACACA
>NC_068993.1:10160624-10161264 GCF_001194135.2 Octopus bimaculoides
GTGTGTGTGTGTGTGTGTGTGTGTGTGTGTGTGTGTGTGTGTGTGCGTGTGTGTTTATGTGTGAATGTGTTTGCGTGTATATATCGCGTGATTCATTAGAGAAAAGAAAAGAATGTCAGGTCCTGTGCACTTAAGTGTTTGTATTGTGTGTGTGTATGTGTGTGTGTGCACGTGTGTATGTGTGTGTGTGGAATGTGATTGTATGATGTATGTGTGTGTGTGTGTGTGTGTGTGTGTGTGTGTGCGTGTGTGCGCGATATAAAGGCGGGTGGGTGGGGTAGAACAGCAAGGTAGAGTGTACTAAAGAATATCCGTGGCTATGGGTAGGAATGGTTTGCAAGAAGAGCAAACAATAAAACAGAAACGACTTAAATAAATAAATAGAGAAAGAAAGGAAGGAAGAAAGGAAGGAAGAAAGAAAGAAAGAAAGAAAGAAAGAAAGAAAGAAAGAAAGAAAGAAAGAAAGAAAGAAAGGAAAAAAGAAAGAAAGAAAGAAAGAAAGAAGGAAAGAAAGGAAGGAAGGAAGGAAGAAAGGAAGGAAGGAAGAAAGGAAGGAAGAAAGAAAGAAAGGAAGGAAGGAAGAAAGAAAGGAAGGAAGGAAGGAAGGAAGAAAGAAAGAAAGAAAGAAAGAAAGAAGGAG
>NC_068993.1:10163409-10166308 GCF_001194135.2 Octopus bimaculoides
CACCAGAAGAGAAAATTTGAAGCTATATACCAATGAAAGATTCCCGCCCGAAACGAGAAATAGTTCCTCGACTCATGGCTAATTAACATTCTTTGTGTTGTATTTTAACAGGAGCAAATTACCATCTGCTTTCTTGAATTTTGGTTTCTTTATATATCAGATTGCTTCTGAGATGCTTACAGACGAGGAAGGAAGAAAGAAAGAAAGAAAGAAAGAAAGAAAGAAAGAAAGAAAGAAAGAAAGAAAGAAAGAAAGAAAGAAAGAAAGAATGAAAGAAAGAAAGAATGAATGAATGAATGCAAGAAAGACAGACAAGAAAGAAGGAAAGAAAAATAAAAAGAACGAATGATAAATGAAGAAAGAAAGAAAGAAAGAAAGAAAGAAAGAAAGAAAGAAAGAAAAGAAAGAATGCAAGAAAGATAGACGAAAAGGAAGGAAAGAAAATAAAAAGAATGAATCATAAATGAAGAAAAAAGAAAGAAAGAAAGATAAATTAAAGAATTAAAGAAGAAAAATAGAAAGGAGGAAAGGAAATGAAAGAAAGAAAGAAACAAAGAAAGAAACAAACAAACAAACAAACAAAAGGCGGAAGGGAAGATATAAACACATAAACGAGAGAAAGGAAGAAGTAAAAGAAAAAATGAATGAAAGAGAGAGAAACGTGTTAATGAAAGATGAAAATGTGGAGGAAGAATAATTAGTAATTATAAAAATTAAAAACAAGAAAAAAAAAGAGGAAGGAAAATGAAAATTAATGGAAGAAAAATAAACAAGAAAGAAAAACAAAAGGAAACGAAAAAAGAAAAACAAAACAAAAGCAAATAAAGAAAATGACACAAAACAGTCATATACATACACACACACATATATATATATGTATATACACACACATATATATGAACCCTTCAAGACAGTACACCAGCATGGCCGCTGTTCAACATGGCTTTAAAAAAAACGGTAAGTAAATAAAACACAAGAAAGACAGTTTCCCGATCTCTTTTGTTAAGTATTGCCTTAGGATCAGTGCCAAAGGTGAGTAAATAAAGAAACTTCCAGGTAAAAATAATATAAGAAAGGAAGAAGAGCTCGTTCGTTTGTTTGTATGTTTGTTTGTTTGGGGTTTTTTTTTTTCGTTTTTCTTTATTTTGTTTTCTTTGTTTCCAAAATTCTTTTGTTGCGTGCCAAATGTCATTAGAAACGGCGAGTTGATAGAATCGGACGAAATGCTTAGTGGCATTTCTTTCGGTTTTATGTTCTGAGTTCAAATTCTGCTGAGGTTGATTTTGCCCTTCGTCCTTTCGAGGTCGATGAAATAGAATATCAGTCAAGTACTGGGGGTCGATGTAATCAACTTGTCTGCTTCCCTCAAAATTTCTGGCCATGAAACCTGTAACGGACAAGCGTCCCGTCCAGAGGGAATCTTGTGATCTCGGCTCCGTCGCTTATACACCATGGAATACCAAGTAAGCGGCCTCATGAGTTCATACCGGCCTTATGAGTCCAAAAACTGAAGAAAAATATCTCATTAGAGTAAATGATAAAGTTCCTGGTAAACAAAGGTCTGCGAAACGTTTTCGATTCCTAGATGGACGCTGGCGTAGATAGCCAAGTTGTGTTTCCCTTGGCAATGTGGAGGCGCAATGGCCCAGTGGTTAGGGCAGCGGACTCGCGATCATAGGATCGCTTTACATACATCCCGGATCAATAAATAATTACCGAGAGTGAAGGATTGGCGAAATCGTTGGAGTCTTCGGACCGGATACCTTGCGGTATTTGTTCTGGCTCTTTGTGTTTTGAGTTCGAATCCCGCTACGGCCTACTTAGGTGGTAGACTCAGTACACCACCCTGTTTAATACCGCCACCTGGTCATTGGGTATCTTTTAGCGGAGTCCTTTCTGTTGCAAATATTCAAGCCAGGATACATACCTTGCTCCCTTCAGTTTTCGGAGGCCCTTAACAGAGTCATAGCAACTCTTCTTACTTCTTGAATAAGCAATAAAAAAAGTTTAGGTACAAAGAGAAGCGGAACATATCACTCATACCGGCCCTAGTACTTTGGTGTCACTTATTTTATCGACCTAATCCGTCCCCGAAAACATGAAACAGACCTCAATGAGGTTCGAACTCCGACCGTAAAGTAATTTAACTAAATACGATATGGTGTTTGGTCTGATGCTCTGCCGATTCTACCAATCCAACTTCCTGTCAAAAATTCGGCATTAAAAAAGAAAATACACAAAATTGCAGCAAAGCTGCATGATAGTGTGTTCAGGCCGCCATACTCCAACCTCTTATCTAGAAGCATGCTGCGTCCTCTCACTAACTTTTCTACTACTACTACTACAATGGCCCCTGTTCTTCGGAGATGACTGATTCTATGCCATTTCTATTTACCCACACCCGATTCAGCTAACTCTTCTGACTGCATCACACGCATTGTATCTATCCCAGGCCTTGTATCAACCACTACAACAACCAATCCTTCTGCCTCAAACCACCGATACTCTGGAAATCTGACTGGAATTTTTCTCTTGCAAACACGACAAGTTCCTCACGAAGAACACGAACCACGTTGATTTCACTGGTCTCGGCGGAGATTGTAAAGGCAATGAAACCTAATTAAAAAAGCAAATAAGAAAACTGCAATTAGTTTCAGCCGGAAACATGGGCCCTCCCTTCAAAATTCATTTAACCAAAAAAAAAAAAAAAAAAAAGAAAATAACTGATGCAGCTGTATATGAAAACAAATATGTGCGCGGGTGTGTGTGTGAAACAAACAGAATCTTTTGATGCATTAATTCGCACCATACAGATCAGATAGACTGAGAAGGTTTTAAGATAAATATTATGTTTCAGAATTTTAATTAATTTGAGTAACTATCAATCCTGTTAACTGAT
>NC_068993.1:10166532-10167896 GCF_001194135.2 Octopus bimaculoides
TATATATATCGTTGTTTTCGTAAAGATGTAAAGCTGTTTTCAAGGTATTTTATTTATCGTAACTTTTATTTTGTTTCAGTTATTGGACAGCCCCCATGCTTGGGTACCTCTTTGAAAGTTTTTTTTTTTATTATCATTATTCTAGCGAATCTACTCCAGTACTTACTTTTTGTAAAGCCTGGTACCATTCGATATCTTTAAAACAGATAGAAGCGTCTAAGCAGATTTAAGTAGCTCTTGTATATCTTCCCTCTAAGCACTAATCTTACCAAAACCTGACTTGCATCTAAGACATGCTTCCCTAACAAGCTAGATGTGCCCACAAAAGTCTCTTATCTGAAGAAGTATAGGCGTCCTGCTACCGTTGGAATAGCCGACTCCCAGCTTCAAGGATTCATCTTGACTGCTATTCTTGTCTAGAACTACCGACATAGGCTATGAATCTTAAAAAATCGTCCTTACTTCGAGATATAGGTTTTCCTGAACAACACAGCTGTTACGCGACCTAAACAGACATGAAGAAGCATATATATAACCCCGTATTCAGTTAAGAGATGTGCGAATGATTCCGTGTCGAAAGCACTAGTCTCGTTGTTGGATACCACATCTATGTTCAGTGACCCGGTATAGTTCAGAGGTTGGCCCTTTTCCCCATCTCCCAAGCCACGAACATTCAAACAGTTAATCTTAAATTCTACTATTGTTGAAATTGAAATAAAAAGATAATTATGTAAAGTAAGACACTATGAAATATTGGTTTCAAATTTGCGGGGAGGGGCAAGTCGATTACGTCGACCCTAGTACTCAACTGGTATCTTTCTCATCAACAGCGAAAGGATGAAAGGCAAAGTTGACATCGGCGGAATTTGAACTCAAAGCATGAAGACGGACGAAATGCCGCAAAGCATTTTGCCCGGCATGCTAATGATTCTGTCAGTTTGCCACCTTAAAGGAACCATGAAATATTAGGAAGTTATCTGACAGCAACGTTCTCACAAATTGTTGTTTTTATTTATTCGTAAATTTCATTATTTGTAGGCTGTTCTTTTAGCAATCTCTAAAATTCTTGGATTTGGAGAAAAGTCCTTTCATTTCCTTCCTCATAAATAAAGTAAAATTTTTCACCACTATCCCCCACCACACAAACATTTTTTTTTTCCTCGGTTCCTACGTCAACTTCAAGTTGAGGATAGCCGCCCTTCTGTGTGTATAGGCTGAAGAAAAGAGCGAGATTAAGGTTACCGATACGAAGTCATTCGCTCATCGCTTAGCTAAATATGAGGAGAACACAACCTGAACCGACACTTCCAGTCGATTTAGGTTATACAAGTGACTGTGCTGTTAAGGGAAAGCCAAGACGCGAT
>NC_068993.1:10168407-10170278 GCF_001194135.2 Octopus bimaculoides
ACACACACACACACACACACACACACACACACACACACACACACACACACACACACACACACACATATATATATATATACATATATAACGAAAACAAAAAATGGAACAAGAATGTAACAGGTGACAACAAAATATTCGGACAATAGATGATACAAAAAAGGACAGGAAGAAACAAGGACGGGACATTCGAAGCTTTCAATCTTCAGTCGAGAAGCAGATCATCCCTGCAGTTTCGGCCGGTTAATCTTGAGACCGCTCTAATCTGGCCGGCCCCAAGGAAATCTAAGCTAAGAGCTTAATGTTGGACGAATAAGAAGTGCTCAATACATGTTACAGGGGATATCGTTTGTGTGCGTGTGTGCGTTTCGGCAAAAGACACCGACAGAATAAATACTAGGCTCAAAAAAATAAGCCCTGGGGTTGATTTGTTCGACTAAAATCTTTCAAGGCGGTGCTCCAGCATGACCGCAGTCTGAAACATGTAAAAGAATAAAAGAGTATGTTTCGCCTTTGTCTATACGGCGATTTTTCCCATCACAATTTCCTTCTGCGGTAGCTTTCAGTTAGTTTTCCGATATCTTTTGAACAATCACTTAAAATTACAAAAGACAGTTGTTGAGGCAGCCATTTTTTAAATAACGTCAAATGCTTTTTCGTCGACGCTGCTTAACTGTGAAGCTGTTTCATTGAGGATAGGTTTCTCCTTAGCAATCTTAATTACTTGGGGAAGGACAAATGAAGAATTTAGAAAGCATATGATGCCAGCCATAGCCCAAAGTGTTAGCGGCATTCATTAGCGGTGTTGTTTCTCTCAGTGTTAGCCATGTTAGTTCAAGAAAGATTCTAAATGTTGGGAGATGTCTTAAACAATGCATAGTGAATATCGGCTTCAGACTTTAGCACAATGCCAGGGATCTCGGGGGAGGGGTTGAGGCCATTACATCGACCCCAGTACTCAACTGGTATTTATTTTATCGACCCCTAAAGAATGAAAGGCAAAGCCGACCTCGCCGGAATTTGAACTCAAAATGTAAATACGGACGAAATGCCGTTATGCATTTTGCCCAAATGCTTACGATTCTGCCAGCTCGCCACCTTACCGGCAAGTGAATATTTCCGGTGTACTTATTAAAAGTGAAGGCTCTTAGTCTAGTGGTTAAGATGTTGCACTCATGATCCCAAGATCACGGTTTCGATTCCCGGACCACCGTGGTGCGGCGGGGTGTTGTGTTCTTGAACAAAACTCTTCATTTCACGTTGCTCAGTCCACTTGGCTGTAAAGAAGTGATCCTGTGACGAACTGCGTCCCACTCAGGAGGAGTGGTCGTGACCGCAATGACTTATATGCCATAGAAACCCGGATATCCGGTCCTACAAATGTTATTCTTTTATATGTTTCAGCCTTGAGGCTGAGGCCATGCTGGGACACCGCCAGTGTTAGGATAAGAAATATTAATGCCTAACGGTTATCTTTTACTTATCGAAATATGTTTCTCATAGATATATCTCAGAAAACAGATACTTACAGTCACAGATTGAATAAAGTATGCAAAATTATGCGGGAAAATATTAAAGTAAATATTTTATTAACTTATCTGAAAGCTGTCAGTCAAGAAGGACGCGACTAAAGAGTAACAGACGTCTCCTTTGATAGACAATTCGAGAGGAACGACAGCGCAAACCAGATGCAAAAACGAAATACATACATACATATATATATATAGATAGATAGATATATATACGTTTGTGAGCGTGAATAGATGTAGTATGTATGAGTGTGTGTGTATGCATATATATACACATATACATACATGTGTGTGTGCATACACACACACAGAGGTATGTATATGTATATATATATATATATATAT
>NC_068993.1:10170853-10175892 GCF_001194135.2 Octopus bimaculoides
ATATATATATATATTAACTCTCTAATACACAAAACAGCTAGGGTGGCAAACTGGCAGAATCGTTAGCACGCCGGACAAAATGCTGAGCGGCATTTCGTTCATCTGTGCGTCTTGATGTCCAAATGCTATCAAAGTTGACTTTACCTTTCATCCTCTCGGAGTCGATAAAATAAGTACCTGTTGAGCACTGGGATCGATGCAATCGACTTAACCCCGAAATTGCTAGCCATGTACTAAAATTTGAAACCAATATACCAAACGCTTATTTTGAACTGGAATATACTGAGAGCCAATTAAAGCAAGAGAGCATTACAACATCAGCAACAGGATCGGCAGCATCATCATTATCATCAATCCTGGACATTACTGGATTGATAACCGCTTGATAACTAACTGGTGTTGGTTTTTTTACGTCCCCCATAACTTAGCAGTTCGGCAAAATACACCGATAGGCTAAATACCAGACTTTATAAAAATATAAGTTCTGTAATCGATTTTGTTCAACACCTTTGATGGCGGTGCCCCAGCATGGCCGCAGTCCAATATATGAAACAAGTAAAAGATAAAAGATGATAAAAAAAATTAACAAAGACTCCAGATATATGTAACATAGTAAAAATAGTTCCTGAAATTATATATAGAACGCCGAGACAAGATATCTTCGCTAAATTCTAAAGTATCCTTTGTTGTTGTGAACAGCGCCAATGATTCCTTGAACAGAACAAACGGCTCGATTCTAGGCCAATAAGGTTTTTTTATCTAGAACAAGATAAAACTAAAATAGAAATCTATGCAGCACCAACAGAAAGTTATTTATCATTTATCTTTTACTTGGTTCAGTCATTGGACTGCAGCTAACTGAAACTCTGCTTCGAAGAGTTTTAATCGAACAAATAGACTCCTGTATCTAGTTTTTTAAGTTTAGTACTGATTCTATTGGTCTTTTATGTTGAAGTGCTAAGTTACGGTGTTGGGGAATCAATTCTCTTTTGTATATGGACGACCCCAACGTGTATGCAGCTGATGATGAGCAACTAGAAACACCGCTTCAGACACTACACAGATTTACTGGAGCAATTGATGTGAGATTCAGATCAGAATAATGTGTGAAGGTAAGTTAATTAAGAACGCTGTTAATACCATGCTGGATAAAGAAACAGAGGCAAGAGAATTAGACCAAACGTAGACTTACAAATATTTTGAAATCAATGAATTAGACAGATTGCTACACATGCCTATGAAATAAAAAAAAGAAATAGGAATAGGAATGAATATTACACACACGTTAGATTAATACTTAAAACAGACCTGAAGGCAATAAGTTACGAGAGTGTACTTCAACACCCTCGCTATTTCAGCCATCATCATTATTCTCATCTGGTCGAGCTTGCTATTTCAGTAATGTGTTGTGTTGTAATTATAGTATTCTCAAATTAATACCAAAGTAATTAGCAAAATTAAACAGAAAAATAGCAAATTAATTACTTTATTTAGAATATATCACATAAAATCTGATGCAAAATGATTATATTTATCACGAATACGAGGAAAGTATGTAAGAGCCTTACGCAAATAGAAAACTAATACAAAATATGTACTGTTATGATTACAAAAGCATCTAATAAAGAAATCATGGGAAGACTAATACAATTGGTTATAAAACACGAGCGAAGTATTAATTTTTTTTTTTTTTTGCCGATGAATCCAGGAAATACAAAGCAAGGCGTGAAATGATAGAGTTGTGAGGTAAAGGAAGAAACAATTAGAGGTATTGTTGGAAAGGATAAAAGAAAACAGAAACTAAGCTTCAAAAAAATGCGATACGG
The DNA here is from genome assembly GCF_001194135.2 of Octopus bimaculoides. Lineage (NCBI taxonomy): Eukaryota > Metazoa > Mollusca > Cephalopoda > Octopoda > Octopodidae > Octopus > Octopus bimaculoides. The sequence continues at coordinate 10,172,680 of NC_068993.1, forward strand.
AATGACATAACACCAAACTTATAACAAGAACTCTTGTGTGGCCATTATCTAATGAAAAAAGCCATTGAAAAGACAGTGAAGGAGGAGGAGGCGGGGGACGACGAAGATGACAATGATGATGATGATGATGATGATGATGATATTAACAGCACCAGTCCACAAAAGTGGGGTGTGACAGTTCATACAGCTCGACTTTTGTAAGTTTAATTTATTGAAACCCTAGAAGGATGAAATGTAAGTCAACGGGGAAGAAATCTGAACATAGAATGTGAAGGAATGTCTGTCAAACCTCGAACAATCATAAAAGTGCATGGAGTACCCAAAAGTAACCGGAAACGTTCTTTGTGGGACGAGCACGTTGTAGTTCAGGCTTCTGCCGCTAGAAGTCACTTGATGCGATTTTCAAGCATCAGTCTGCCGACTGGTGTCGTCCTGTGCGGTCATGCTGTCACGTGGTGCATCTTTGTTTTGCAATGCTTCTCCCCTGTTCGTCGATTTTTGCGATGGCTGAAACGGAGGAACCGCGTGCTTCCGTCAAATTTTGTTTTCTGCTGGAGGAAACGGCGGTCGAAAGTTTTCATGCTTCAAACAGCTTACAAGGATCTTGCCATGGGCAAGAACACAAGTTTACGAGTGATTTCCACGCTTTTGGAATGGCCACTTGTCGCTTGAAGACCAATCTCGTTCAGGACGATCGTTAACCTCCCGAACGAATGAAAACATCACGAAAATTCATGAACTGATCTTGGAGGACCGTCGCCGAACAACTGATGAACTTGTTGATATGATTGGTGTGTCCTGGAACTACTACCAACGAAATTTTGAGCGAGGAATTGCGAATGAAAAGAGTTGCAGCAAAATTTGTGCCTCGCTTGCTCACGGAAGATCAAAAGCAGTCACAACTGAACGCGCGTCAGGAATTGAAAGACCAGTTGGAAGTTGACCCGGACCTTTTTGCGAAGGTCATCACTGGTGACGAAAGCTAGTGCTATGGGATTTGCAGATGTCGAAGAGGTGAAGAAAAAAGCGACGGAGGCGTTAAATGGCATCACTTCAGAAGAGTTCCAGCACTGCTTCGAATAGAGGAAAACGCATCTGAACCGATGCATTACTTCAAATGGAGAATACTTTGAAGGTGATCAAAGTGTAAAGATGTAAAACAAAGAGGATAAGATAATATTGCAAAATTCCGGTTTCTTTTGGGTACCTCCTTGTATTCCAGTTACACAGAATGCGTCGCTGAGCGAACATGTAAATTTTATAAAGGGGACAAAATTCAGTGCCTAAAATAAAAGCACTCTTGGAAAATACAGCAGTTATATTTTCAAAATACATTTGGAAATAGAAAGACAAAGGAGGGATCACCCGTATTTCGTTGATTATGTTAAATAAAACACAGATGCTAAAACCGGACCTAAGTCCTGCAACATCTGCCTCAGTGAGAAGCTCCATATCATCTGCTATCTTTAATCTTAAAAAAGTGTGAACTTAATCTGTCTTGCCTACATATACCGAAATTCTTCCCTGAAAATTTTTTAATGGATATCTTTCCTTATGTAAATGACAACAGTCGACGATCTACACTTATAGTTATAAAACCACTGATATTCATTCGATTTTTTTCCAGCCCACAGACATGTACAGTCGACCGACCAAATGAAAGCGGTCCCAAATATTGCATGGAAGTACACAGTTGAAACCCTCGAATAAAACAGAATGTAAAGAGCCATGACAAATTTGGCAAAACATTTTTACTATCGGTCTAACAATTCTGCTGACCATTGCCAAAGAATGATACTTTTTTCGGTTACAGAAGGGTGAAAGTTTAACCCGTTGCCTGACATATTTCCCTAATGCCCATGCACCATGTTTGATACCCATCCCCAACTTTTTTCATTCGCTAGAATATCATAGAACTTATGAAAGGAAAGCCTTACAATTACATCGGCTAGGCTAGCTGGAAAGTCGGAAAACAAGAATGGACGTTTAGGGAAAAGTTATGAAAATACTTTTAACAGGCAAAGAGTTGACCTTAGCGGGATTCGCACTTAGAATGTAAAGAAGCTAAATACATACATAACACATACATATATCATTTTTTAAATTAAAGGTTTCGGTTTAATTTCTTTCTAATAATTATACGTGAAGTGTTTAATTACCTCTGTAGATTTTATTTTGTTTCATTATTTAAACACTGCAAGACTGTCCAGTACTAATCTACTTTGTCGATGTTATTTATTAATTTTAATGGCCGTCTTTTAACATTTATTCATAACTATTTATTATATGACGCAGCATTTTAAGAGTAATCGGTTGGTCATTGGTCTTACCTTGTGCTTTATGATTACATCCCGTTGGCAAGCGATTGGCCGCTGTTGATGCAGACACTCAGCTGTTGCATTTATTTAAGTCTATTTCTGTTCTTTATTTACATCATTTTCATTATTTACATTCGATGGATATTTGTCCTCGTCTTGTTTGTTGTTAACGGGCATATGGCGTAGTGGTTAAGAGCACGGGCTACTAACCCTAAGATTCCGAGCTCAATTCCAAGCAGTGACCTGGACAATAACAATAACAATAATAATAATAATAATAATAATAATAATAATAATAATAATAATAACAACAACAACAACATCGGAAAATACCTTAGGAATGAGAACCCAGGTTCGAAATTTCCCCAAGACACCTGAAGAAGGCTGGAGGGTATATCAGCCGAAACCTTGTGCTAACAACAAACAAGATGAGGACAAATATCCGTCGAATGAAAATAATGTAAATAATGTACATAATTCCTCATCTCTTAAACATGAAACTTTATGTTTGTATAGAAAAAGCTTTGATTATTTTCTACGCTATCTGTTGCGGGTTTATATGGTATTTTTTAGCTTTTCTTTGTGTATTTGTTTCAGTAAGTAGACTACAGCCATGATGGGGCACCGCCTTGAAGCATTTTAGTCGAATGAATCAACCCGAAAACTTTTTATTATTATTTTAAGCTTGGTACTTATTCTATCGGTCTCTTTGGCCGAACGGCTAGAAAACAAGGACGTAAACATACCAACACCGGTTGTCAATGATGGTGGGGAACAAACATAGAAACAAACACATGCACACGCACCCGCACACTCACAAATACACAAATACAAATACACACACACACACACACACACACACACACACACACACACACACACACACACACACACA
>NC_068993.1:10176427-10177873 GCF_001194135.2 Octopus bimaculoides
ATATATATGTACATGTATGTATATACGTTCATCTACATGTACATATAGATACATAACTGGGTACATGACGTGGCAAAAGAACAAGGACAAAATGGTAAACAAGGTGCAACAAACAAGCAGGCCACATAGAAACATCCCCTTCATCAGCTGCCACCATTAAAACTCCGGCGTTTCGAAGAATTACTCTAACGAGTATTGCAATTTGCCAACCGACCAACACGGCTGCTCACCCTATAGAACCATCCGCACCATCACTACCACTTCTGCAATTACCACCACTACAACCATCACCACTATACCCACCGCCAACTCCACCACTATCAACTGCAACACAAAACATAACCACTACCACGCTATTATCACCGCTGCTACTAGCACCACCACAACAAACAAAGTTACTACTACTACTACTGCTGCTACTACTACTACTACTACTACTACGACTACTACTACTACTACTACTACTACTACTACTACTACTACAACGACCACCAATGCAACCATAAAGAATAACAACACAATTGTCATCACTACCATCACCACAACAACAGCCCCTACACCCACCACCACCACCACCATTGCTGTCACTATCACCACTACCACCACTACCACTACTACCGCCACCAATACCACCACCATTGCTACCACCACCATCATCACCACTACTACTAACAACACCACCACTACCACCAACACCACCACTACCACTAACTCCACCACTACCACCAACTCCACCACTACCACCAACTCCACCACTACCACCTCCAATACCACCATCATCACCACCACCATCATCACCACCACCACCACTACCACTACCACCACCAATACCACTGTTTTAAACAATGGCGAACCCTATACGCTGTTGCTCAACCCTGCTACAATAAACAATCAAATCTCCCTTAAAGCACAACAGGAACAAGGGCAACAACAACAACAACAACAACAACAACAGCTACAGCAATAACAACAATACTATTATCATCTGCATCAACAGCAGCAACAGCAATAGCATCAGTAATGGCAGCAACGCTGATGTCGGCAACGGAGACAAAAAGCAGCGTAACAAAAAACAAGCAACAACAACAACAGGGGCAACAGAACCAACAACAACTATAACAAGAACAACGTCAGTGTCCTAAATTAAACAGGACTGTGTGTCCTGTACTTGATATTTGTTTCTTTTATGCTCTTTTTCTTTTCCTGTATTTTTCTTTTTCATTATTGTTTTCTCTTCTTTTTTTTCCTGTATTAAGTTTATTTTTTGTACTTTTTGTATTGCTCTTTGTGTCATATTTTTACTGTTACTTATCTGCTAGTACATTGCAAGAGAAGGCGGCGGCGGCGGCGGTGGTGGTGGTGGTGGTGGTAGTGGTGGTGATGATGTTGATAATGGTATCGGTGATGTTAGTAGTTTTGGTGGTGGTTGTGGCGAGATGTTTTAGC
>NC_068993.1:10177883-10178450 GCF_001194135.2 Octopus bimaculoides
TGTACTTGATATTTGTTTCTTTTATGCTCTTTTTCTTTTCCTGTATTTTTCTTTTTCATTATTGTTTTCTCTTCTTTTTTTTCCTGTATTAAGTTTATTTTTTGTACTTTTTGTATTGCTCTTTGTGTCATATTTTTACTGTTACTTATCTGCTAGTACATTGCAAGAGAAGGCGGCGGCGGCGGCGGTGGTGGTGGTGGTGGTGGTAGTGGTGGTGATGATGTTGATAATGGTATCGGTGATGTTAGTAGTTTTGGTGGTGGTTGTGGCGAGATGTTTTAGCTAATGATGGTAGATACTGGTGGTGATGGTGATGGTGATGGTAGTGATGGAGGTGGTGATGCTACGGTGGTAGTGATGGTGGTAGTTTGAAAGGCTATGGGTATTAGGGTACTAACGGTAGTGCTGACATCAGATAGAATGCGGTGATGGTGGGGTGGTAGTGCTGGTGTCAGTGGTGTTGGGAGTAGGCTTTTGGATGTCACGGTGGTGACATTTCTAACGGCAGAGTGTCGTGTAGTATTGCTGATGGTTTAATGGTGTAAATGGTAGTAGTAGTAGTAGTAG
>NC_068993.1:10179821-10181763 GCF_001194135.2 Octopus bimaculoides
TTGGTATGTATTGCAAGAAACAGCTGGGTTTCTTTCTCTTACATTTTACACACAAGTTTAATGTGTGAAAAACAAAATAGTAACCTTGAAAGAAGTTTCTATAAAACTAGATTTTAAACCTCGAATGGCTAAGGGGGTCCACATGAATGAAATAGTAATCAAAAGGGTCCATAGGTTGAGAATCCCTGATATAATTGATGGACCATTTTCTAACAGAGTAGAAAAAAGAATTAAGCCCCAAAACCTGATGTTGCATTATATAACAGCAACAGTTACTCTTCAACAGTATCTTCCATGAGCTTCATATTGTTAAGGAAGAGACAAAATATTTGGGGAGAATTTTGATGACGAGAGATGTCTTTTATAGTGTTTCCTTATGTTTTTATATATTTTGTTATCGGCAGAAAAGGAGATGATTGGTAGAAATGTAAAGAATAGGTGAAGATGGTTAATAAACAGAAATCTAAGCCGTAGCACTTCAAACAACAGCAAAGAAGAGAAACCGGAGAAACTTGCCTCTCATAATATAGAAACATTTCTCATGGCACCAGCAAATAAAATGGAAAAGGCGTTGCACGGGGGATAGCGAGGGAGATCCGGTGGAATAACCACTCTGACTCACGGGACTCACACTTGCAGATAGCCATCTCCGCCCCGATTGCGGGGCCAAGAACGCCGGAGGTTTCAGCTGCTACAGGCTCGACCATAAACCTCTCAGAGAGCGACCGATACATCAACAGTTTGATATTTTTACTTCATCTGTTATCTTCCCTTTATCGCTTTCTCCTCTCCTTTTATCTTGTGCAAATTAAGGATAGTTAATTCCTTATTTTCTAGCTGCCCCTTTTGCTTGTTTGATATGAGGGTCTTCATATGAAAAGAAAATTTCTCATCATAACAACACAATACTTCTTGACTGAGGTGCTGACCTTTTACTGACCAAATCGATGTAATTTTCTCCATTTTCAGCTTTCCATATATTCAGTAGCGTAACTAGGAGGTGGGGTGGTAGGGATGGGCCGCACCGGGCGGCACCCTTAAACGGGGCTGCACTTTTGGGCCCGCTAAAGGCAATACGTGTTTTATGTGGGATCCGGGGAAGACAAACGGAAGGGCCGCACCGGGCGGCACACACTCTAGCTACGCTAGTGCATACATTGTATATATATATATATATATATATATATATATATATATAAAGAGTGAAATTTGTCTGTATATTTAGAGTTGAACTGTTCCGATGATCTGATAAGCTAATTTATCGTCCTGGATTTACAGTAGACGACATTTGCCCCTGTGCCGCGCAATAGGACTGAACCGAAGATCACATGGTTTAGAAGTACGTCTATATATATATATATATATATATACGCGTTACCTACATACCTTGTTATTAATATTTCTAGTATATAACAGGCAATGGCTTACATTAATACAGCTGTCTCAATATATTGTTGTATATCCTATATTCAATGGTATGTCTTTGAAGATATACAGGAATGCATTGCCAGAAATTACCGAGTGAATAAAAGGTATGTGTGTGCGTGAGTATGAGTATGTGTGTATAACTATGTGTGTGTGTGTACGCGCGCGCGTATGTGTACGTAGGTGATAGATAGGCAGACATAAAAATACATTGATATTTAGCTAGAGATGCACACATACACATTCAAGTGTTTATATGTACATATATATATATGTGTGTGTATGTGTGTGTGTATGTGTGTGTGTGTGTGTGTGTGTGTGTGTGTGTATAGGCACAGGAGTGGCTGTGTGGTAAGTAGCTTGCTTACCAAGCACATTGATCCGGGTTAAGTCCCACTACGTGGTATCTTGGGCAAGTGTCTTCCACCATAGCCTCGGGCCGACCAAAGCCTTGTGAGTAGATTTGGTAGACGGAAACTGAAAAAAGCCTGTCGTATATATATATATATATATATAT
>NC_068993.1:10183540-10185640 GCF_001194135.2 Octopus bimaculoides
TAAGGGAAGAGAGAGGGAGAGAGAGGGAGAAAGAAAGAAAGAAAGAAAGTAAGTAAGAAAGAAAGAAAGAAAGAAAGAAAGAAAGAAAGAAAGAAAGGAAAGAAGGAAGGAAAGAAGGAAGGAAAGAAGGAAGGAAAGAATAATAATAACAATAATAATAATAATCCTTCCTATAATAGGCACAAGGCCTGAAATTTGGGGGAGAGGATAGTCGATTACATCGACCCCAGTACTCAACTGGTACTTAATTTATTGACCTCGAAAGGACAAAAGGCAAAGTTGACCTCGGTGGAATTTGAACTCAGATCGTAGCGACGGGCGAAATACCGCCAAGCATTCCGTCTAACGTGCTAACGATTATGTCAGCTCACCGCCTTCATATAACAATAATAACAATAATAATAATTATTATTATAATTATAATTATAATTATATCATTTTTGTTTTGTTTTTAACAATACAAATGAAAAAACTAAAGCATGTTGAAAATTTTTTAAAGCGAAATAATTTGTACCAACCATCCAACATCCTAGAACAATATTCACAAAATATGACTAATTATTCTATATATGCAAGGCGAGAACAACAGATTGATTTTTTTGTGATATTTCTATACATATTATAATTGTTGCTAGGCGCTCACCATATTGTACCAGCTGGACAAAACTGTTAACGGAAAAACATCCCAATATTTCTACTGGAGACTAGTTGAGAGTATGAGCTATGATGGCCTAGGATTGAATCTGTGTATCGACGGGAACTGTCTGCGTGGTCTCTTCTGGCAATGCTATTGGGACTCATTGTCTGTTCGAGACAAGCTCTTCTGGCATGGAAGTGCCAGCAGCCGAAATTGTCCGAGATACATACTGGGGAACGAAACCGTTCTGCATGCAATCGTTCAGTATCCGTGCATTAGAGATTTGTGGGCTTGTGTTGAGTAACTGCTGTCCCATGTAAAACGAATCTAGCTATCCGCTGAGTGTATAGTGAATATTGACGAACCACCTTCCTTTAGCAGAGAAGGAAGGCAGATTTTTCTCTGCTTAGTGGCTGTGGCAAAAGGAGCTGTACGATGGACACACCTGAAAGATTTGAAGACAGGCACTTTCCTATCTGGTCAAGCTCTCATCAATTTCTTCAAATGTCAAGAGGAAGGTAAGGGTAGAGCTGGAGGGGCTACCTTCTAGTGAGTTTATCGAAAAGTGGACGAGAGTGACATACTGGTGAGACTAAATAGATCTATTTTGAGTCTGCTTTTCTAAGTAGGGGGAAAGAAACTGGAAGATGGCGCTTCTCATGCCTTAGAGACGGCAGAATAATTCTGGACTTTTGCTAGGTATTTGCCTCGAATTACCTTATCTCGTACTTTTAGATTGTCCTCCGTGTCTTGGGAACTTCTGGCTAATAAAATAAATTGTTATTATAATATGAAACCTCACAGATTATTTTGCTGGGTATGACGGAAAGTGTCATAAGTCCACAGCCAGCAGACTAAGGTGACACTTTTTTTAACTGGTCATGCTTCAAGAACCCTGTGAAGGGATCTTGCAGTTCTAAGCAATGCTTTTTGTAAGGTGTTCTACCTTCACACTTGCACCTATCTTTTTCAGCCATGTTGGTATTTGAGTGCTTATACTTCTAAGGGCACCAATTACTACTGGCATGCCGTCACCTCTCTTCATCGATTACAACCTTCGTATTTCCCACTTCAAATCATCATAGTTGTTTATTTTTTCTTCTTCTTTCACATTGATCCAGTTGTCACCGGGGTAAGCTATGCTGATTATCATACATGTTCATTTTTTTTTATTCACCACAACAATGTCTGGTTTCCTGTGTCTGGTCGGGTGATCGCACTGGATCATTAGATCCCACTATTATTATTATTATTATTATTATTATTATTATTATTATTATTATTATTATTATTATTATTATTATTATTAAGGTAGTGTGCTAGGGGTCGATGTAGCACACTGGGGTCGATGTAATCGGCTTAGTTCTTCTCCCCACCCGCGAAGCTGCTGGCCTTGTGTAAAAATTTGAAACCATTATTATTATTATTATTATTATTATTTAGTAGTAGTAGTAGTAGTAGTA
>NC_068993.1:10185740-10186709 GCF_001194135.2 Octopus bimaculoides
GTGTGTGTGTGTGTGTGTGTGTGTGTGTGTGTGTGTGTTTTTCTAAATTTGACCATTTTCAGACCCGGCCATATTACGGAATACAGCTAACCCGTCATCTCGATATAATCCTATGCTACGTTATATTTTTTTAATATATGTAGTATATATAATTTCACTAATTTTAATATTTCATTTCTATCAGATAAGCATGGATACATCAAAAAAATTCATTTTCTTCGCCCAGAAGGGCTCGTCATAAGACAGCAAAGATTTCCATGTGTTCGTTATTGTACTAATGTCATTATTAGTTGTGGTGAAGAATACATTTTCGAATTTAAATGCTTAAATGCTTGCCACACCGATATATAGAAAACGGGGAATTATACACCCACTGATATGACAGAAAACTTGCCGGGTTGTAATAAACGTGGAATGTGCACCTGAAACAACATCAAATTAAAATATCCATTTGTGTACCATACTTAACGTATGTACAACATTAAAAGGCATCCTGCTGTGTTGTTTAGTCTGATAAAAACATCTCATCATAGACATATGCTAAAAACACGATATATATCGGCACGGGGCAAATATCGTCTCTGCAGTGACCCATAAGAACGCTAGACGCGTTTCGACATTCTTGAGCATTGTTGCTGTTGTAATTTTTAAACTTTACATTTTCTTTACTGAGTCCATTTCAAATATTTCAGGATCTCTGCTTGGAGAAACGAGAAGTCTTTTATTTACTCTTTTACTCTTTTACTCTTTTACTTGTTTCAGTCATTTGACTGTGGCCATGCTGGAACACCACCTTTGGTCGAGCAAATCGATCCCGGACTTATTCTTTGGAAGCCTATTACTTATTCTATCGGTCTCTTTTGCCGAACTGCTAAGTTACGGGGACGTAAATACACCAGCATCGGTTGTCAAGCGATGTTGGGGGGACAAACACAGACACACAAACATACACACGCACATACATACATA
>NC_068993.1:10186917-10188498 GCF_001194135.2 Octopus bimaculoides
GTGGCACCTTGGGCAAGTGTCTTCTACAATAGCCTCGGACCGACCAAAGCCTTGTGAGTGGTTTTGGTAGACGGAAACTGAAAGAAGCCCGTCATGTATATATATACATGACGGGCTTCTTTCAGTTTCCGTCTACCAAAACCACTCACAAGGCTTTGGTCGGTCCGAGGCTATTGTAGAAGACACTTGCCCAAGGTGCCACGCAGTGGGGCTGAACCCGGAACCATGTGATTCGTAAGCAAGCTACTTACCACACAGCCATACCAAACTGAATTTGATAATTTGCAGATGTGGGGCCATTGTTGAAGAAGAAGATGTTTTCTACCTCATTACTTTTGATACGCTTTTTAGACTCTCTCATTAGACATTATACAGTCTTTTTCTTTTTATTCCGATAAGAACTGTTCACACACACACATATCATCTTTTATCTTTTACTTGTTTCAGTCATTAGACTGCGGACATACTGGAGCACCTCCTTAAAGAATTTTAGTCGAACGAAACGACCCTAGCACTTTTTTTTTTTTAAACCTATTTTATCGGTCAGTTTTGCCGAATCTCTATCTTACGGAGATGTAAGCGCAGCAACACCGGTTATCAAGTGGTGGTGGAGGAGGTGGACAAACACAAAGTTTTATGAAGTGCCACTCTGATGTAATCAACCACAAATATTACATAACTTTTCACATGAAATCATTTATGTGCAATAGTGATCACAACGGAGTGCTTCTTAAACAACTGTAACTAGTAATAAAAAATATGCTAAACTCTTTCTTCGTCTACTTATTTGGGTTATAAATATATTATATATATAATGTGTGTGCTTGTGCGCACGCGTATGCGTGTATGTGTGCATGTACACACACGCACGTGTATGCACCCACACACACATACATGCACACACATGCACACATAATGTATACGGGAATAAATACTTTTCATTCCTGTACGACGTAACATCAATTCTAGTATGCAATTATATCTACATCTTGTGTAGTGCCAACTTTACACCTGACGTACCCAATGCACACATTCCTCTTTATGGCTCCTTGGCTATTCACTTAGCTTTCGTCTTTAGTTTTATTCTGTGAACTATGAGTGTACCTTTAGCTTTCATTGCTCTTTTTCGTTCCTTGATTTATTGCCTCCTTCTGTTCCCTCCTTTAGTCTATTCTGATGAGTCGTAGTGCGCATGAGCATTGTGTAAAATAAAACCAGTTGGCAGAATCGTTAAAATGACTGAAAAATACTCAGCGATGATACTTCCAGCTCTTTATGTTCTGAGTTCAAATCCCGACGAAGTCTATTTTAAGCTGACTGAATCATTAGCACGCCGGACGAAATGCTTAGTGGCATTTCGTGTCTGACTTTACGTTCTAAGTTCAAATTCTGCCGAGGTCGATTTTGCCTTCCGCCTTTTTCGGGGTTGATAAAGATACGTACCAGTTGAGCACTGGGGTCGATGTAATCGACTCACCCCCTCCCAAAATTTCAGGCCTTGTGCCTTTAGTAGAAAGGGTTGTTGCTGTTGTTGTTGTTGTTGTTGTTGATGATGATGATGATGATGATGATGATGATGAT
>NC_068993.1:10189717-10191690 GCF_001194135.2 Octopus bimaculoides
ATATATATATATGAAAATAAGTATATATATATATATATATATATATATATATGAAAATAAGTATATAAAGTATATAAACAGAATTTGGCCAAAAGAAATATTCGTATTTGATTGTTGAATGTGGAAGATCAGTCCCCAGATCCAAAACTTGTACATTATGTCTCCTATTCCTTACAAGGAATACTACAAATACCTAGGTATTGATGAAAGCATATCACGCGAAGGTTTTGTGAATAGATAGTGACCCGAGAATATATACCAGACTTAGAAAAAAATATGCCAGTCGTAATTCTCCTCTTGCAAAACAATGTCCCATGAAGCATTTGCATTCCAGCATTCGGGATTAGGCTTCTCAAAACAGAAAAGATAAAGCTGGTTCAAAGACTACAGATCCAATCAATCACTGGAACTGCAAAAATTTGTAAAACTTTCCAGACGTTTATCATTTAAGTATATATACGCAAGTCTAGATATGTAACTATATGAATGGGAATACATACATAAACAAAACATACAAATCTGCACTTATACATTCATGCACGCATGCGTACATACATACATACATACATACATACATACATACATACATGGTGGTGGTGGTGGTGGTGGTGGTGGTCGTGGTCGTCGTCGTCGTCGTCGTGGCGGCGGCGGCCGTCGTCGTTGTCAACATCTTCGAAGCAGTAGTCGTGGTGGTAGTGAAGATGATTATGATAGTGATAGTGATGACGACGACGGCATTGATGACGATAATAATAATGATGATGATGATGATAAGGAGAAATTGGAGGAGAAGGCGATCCATACAAAAGAAACAAAAGAGGCGTCAAAAATGTTTTGTTTGGTGTTAAACGTTTTTTCATTATTTATTTTTTTCCGTTACATGATACATCAAAACAAAAACTTGTTTGGCTTTTTTATTGTTGTTTTGTGTCAGGAAAACAACATAAAAGAAGTTTGTGTATTATATTCAATATCAGTATTTCAAAACAACTTTTAATATTTAATCATCATTATTGTAGCCAATCAGAATCGGCTAATTTCGGTCTGTAAATTGAGTTACCAAAATAGGTTAGATGCAGCATAAAATGTAATACAATTTAAAGAATACAATTTTTTTTTTTTTTCAGGCTTTGAAATTCTAATTCGGAGACTAGAAAGAGCATTATAGGATTCTAGATGAGAGATTAGATGGTAATTTAAGTGGTAGGTCAAGTTTTGAATTTATGGTACATTAGGAGAGATGTGGAAGAGATAGGAGTGATAGATGTTATATTACGTAAGGCGCGAGATGTTGGAAGAAGAAGAAGAAGAAGAAGAAGAAGAAGAAGAAGAAGAAGAAGAAGAAGAAGAAGAAGAAGAAGAGGGGGAGGCAGACGGTGGAGGGAACAAAAAGAGGAACAGGCAGACAAGCATAAAATTGAAGGGAGAGAGAAGCGGGTGAATGAGAAGTAAGTTAATTGTATGCATGCATACATATGGACATATTAAGCATGCACATATGCATGCATATATATATATACATACGCACACACACATACATATATATATGCATATGTGTATGCTTAATATGTCTATATGTATGCATGCACACAATTAACTTACTTCTCATTCACCCGCTTCTCTCTCTTTGTCTCCTTCAATTTTATGTATATATATATGTATATATATTATATTATATTATATGCATGAGAAAAGGAGATAAACGGAGACTAATTAGGTTAACTGCATGCATGTATACATATATACTAATGCTTGTATACATATATGTATATTAAGCAAACGCTTATGCATATACAAATACATACACATACACTCACATACACACATATACACACATATACACACACGCGCACGCGCACGCACACACACACACACACACACACACACATTTGATCCTTTATATTGAACACTCAATATTTCATCTACATTCAATACTTTATTTCATGGTGCCATCCATTTTTATTTTATTTTAT
>NC_068993.1:10199518-10203405 GCF_001194135.2 Octopus bimaculoides
ATATATATATATATATATATATACATGTGCCACACAGTGGGACTAAACCCGGAACCATGTGGTTGTGGTTGGGAAGCAAGCTTCTTACCACACAGTCACATCGCAGGTTCAATTCTCGGTAGGGGCGGCGCGTTGTGTTCTTGAGCAAAACACTTCATTTCACGTTGCTCCAGTCCACTCAGCTGTAAGCGGACAACGCTGCGACAGAATAGTTTTCCGATCCGGGGAAATGTTGACCTGTTCGCTCTCCATCGAGGTGGCATCATTCAAAAGCTAAAACAATGCCAAGCGCATTGTGACAAGCGATGTATAACAATATCCGATAGTTTTGTCAGTACCGTGATACGTGACATATATGTATAGACATCACATACATACACACACATATACACACCTTCCACTGGGAAATTACCTGTGTAAATGAAGTGAAATTACTTCAAAGGGAAGTAAAACGGTCTGTGAGATCTGTGCTTTCTTCAGATAAGTTTTTCATGCAGGACATCACAAATGAATGTTGTCATCGAGCTGTGGTGCCTGCTTATTCGTTTCAGTAAGTATAGGGCGATAACTAAAGCAATCAATCTTAGTAAAACTTTAATGAGGATTTTGGATCGTAGAAATTTTAGATATTCGGGAAACATTACAAAAATCGGAAAATGGAGTCATTTTGTTCAATGCCCCATATCATAATAATTGAATTCATTTAGATAATTGTATCTATTAAGATCAATATATTATTATGTCATCATTTCGTGTTTTTTTTTATTTTTTATTAAAGTTAACTTCAACAAAAACCACAAATGGCGGCTCTCTGAAGAGTCGCTGCTTAATTTCAGTAGTTAATAATGTTAATTGAGTTGATGAGCGGCTTCTTTTTTACATTGTCCTATGAGTTCTGGTATTCTTTTTCCCATTGTCCCAGGAGTTCTGGTATTCTTATTTCCTAAGCTGGGTACATTATTAAGAGTATTAAGAGTGAAGTTTATAGAGAATGGAAGTGGGTATCTCATGAGCTGTCATTGGAGAATAAAGCAGTGCATTCAACAATTTGAAACAATTAGCTAATCAGGATTAAACAAAGACGTTTTTCTAATCGAATTGTGACAGGTGATAAGAAACGGCGATCGCCAAATGAAATTTCAGTTCCAATAACTAAACCAGATGTACACTCAAAGATTTTGCTGTACTTTTTGTGGAATATAATAGGTATTGATAACTTCAAATTATTGGAACATGGAAAGCATCGCCACAGAACTTTATTACCAATAACTGGAACGTGTCGATCAAGTTTTGCTCAAAAAGCAACCAGATCTCGTCAAGAAAATGGCCGTCATCCTGCAAAATGATAATACAAGGCTATATTCGGTGAAGATAATCCAAGGAAAGTTAAATTCATTAGGGTGGGGAGCTTTAACTCGCCCTTCTTACTCTCCAGACCTAGCACTGTCAGATTTTCATTTATTCAGGTCGCTTGAAAAGTTTACCAGTGAAAAAAAAACATTCAAAAGCAGGGACGATGTCAAAACGGCACTCCAGGCATTTCCTCTCCAAAAGAACCTGATTTTTGTACCCGAGGAATCAGAAAACTACTTTCGATGTGGGAAAATGTTATTGCTAGCAATGGCGATGATATTTTGAATGAATAGATATATTTACGATATGTTTTATGCTGATTTGAACTTATTACATGAAATGCGACATTGCTTTTCGATTGAATTCCCCGGGAAGGTGTCCTTCCCGGCAATTTAAAGAAATTCCTTCAATTGGTTTGACCTATCAGTGACGCACGTTAATTATTCAAAAGCAAGTCAAGAGAACGTCATGAAATAGTGCCAAACATTTACGTCTTTTGCCGAGTTTTTTTTTTTTTTTCGTTTTGAAGTAAGTTTCATGGGAATGATGCAACGATATGGTAACTTGACAATAAAATATCATATCGATTAGCCAGTTTCAATAATGACCTTTTACAACAATAGATGGACCACTGATCAAAGACAAGTTTACATTACTAAATTTGCTTCAAGCATAATCATAAATGCAAAAAAAAAAAAGATATTCGATACCCACTAAATAGTGTAAATCTGAAATACTTTGAACTTAAAATATCGGAAATATGATAGCATTGGTTAAAAACAAAGTACCACAAATACTAAATATAAAATATGCATAAAACTAACAGAATATCTTCACCCCGTGACTTTTGCAGTCACTTCGAGGCTAATGAGACTGATGTAGCAGATATTCAGGTTGAATATCTGCTGAACAATATCTGCATCATAAGAAAACGTGGACAAAGAGGAAGCAGTGGGTTTGGTCAGGATACTTGCAACTGAAAGGAGTAAAAAAAATGATGTGGGTGGGGGTGATATACGAAAATCTCTTCAGAGAAAACATTATGAATTGGTGCTGTTATCGGGCTGTGGTGGTAGTAATTCATTTTAACTCATGTTGGCCAATTGCTGAAACAGTTAATCTTTAACCTTATCAGAGATCTCAGTGAATATTTCGGGTCATAAAAAATTGAAATCTTCAGGAAACAAAGTCGAGATAGACAAAAAAAAAAAAATGCAAGAGAAAGGGAAAAGGAAATCTCTTTGTTTGAGCATTGTTATCTCAACAAAATATTTAATACCCGATATCTCATAACAAAATATTTAGTACCCGATATCTCATAACAAAATAATTCAGTTCGATTATAGAACTGTGTATGAGGCCAATACATCATTATAACATGTTTTCGATAACTCCATCAGAAAGCAAAATGGTGGATCTATGGAATTGCTGCTTAATTCTGGTAGATAATAACGTTAAGTGGATAGACAAGAAGCAAGAGAAATAAAAGCCGAAGAAAAATAAAGCAACATTAATCGGAATCGAATCTTGGTCTTAAACTCAGTTTGCTGAAAACAGCTTTTACTCTGCAATATTTAGTCACAGTAATTTACGAGGAGTTGTATGGCATGCCTAAAGCAGAATTCTGCCAATATTTCATTTGTTTACAGTTGACAACACGTACTGTCTCGCACAAAACGGCATCTTCCAAATCCTCTTTTCTGATTGGGTGAAAATTATCAAACTTTAAACCTCTATAACATTTTTTTAAAATTCTCCGGAAAAAGTGAAATATCTCCTGAGATTCAGCTTGGAAAACTACATTAATGTACCAAATTTTAAAATTTTCAATAAACATTGAACTTTCGAAAATTGGCAGCGAAACTGAAAAATTCCTACACTCGTAACACAGTATTATGGTAATCCTTCGGTAGGAAGTGTTTAAAAAAGTAAATAAAAATTAAAGAGGAAATAACAACAAGGGGAGATAAATAAGTCAAATTACTGTTAAGCAACGTAGACATTGACTGTAGCAACTAAAAAGTGAACAAGTGTATTTTTCTTTGATATAGAATTCCTCCATATAAATTCGTGTAAATACGAGACAAATAAATCATCTGACATTCCACAGTGACGTCGTAGTTTTCCTTTTTACACGCATCCACATGTTTTCCACATTTTTGTGTATGGACGTCCTTATTTGTCGGATATACAAAGTCCTCTTGCTGCACAATCACTTCATGAGTGTAAATACCGTCATTTCTCCCCTAGTTGCTATTCCGCACTTTAATTTTTATTCACTTTTTTAATCACCTCATACTGAAGGATTACCCAATATTATATTTTGCATTAACATTTCTACCTTCTTTTCTCTTTTACTCTTTTACTCTTTTACTTGTTTCAGTCATTTGACTGTGGCCATGCTGGAGCACCGCCTTTAGTCGAGAAAATCGACCTCAGGACTTATTCTTTGGATGCCTAGTACTTATTCTATCGGTGTCTTTTGCCAAACTGCTAAGTTACGGGGACGTAAACACACCAGCGTCGGTTGTCAA
>NC_068993.1:10203870-10204496 GCF_001194135.2 Octopus bimaculoides
TTTTTTTTTTTTTTTTTTGCTTATTTGTTTGTTTTCCTTTGCACACATAATATCAGAATACATAACAAACTACATGCTTTAAAAACCATATTTTTCATTAAAACCGTCAAACACGATACGCACAAACATGCCAACACCGTTTCACAAACTCTGTATATTTATGTATATCACTCATCGGGAGCAACCGACAAAATAAAGCCCAGATAACGTCAAAACGAATTAATTAAAATGAAACAGCTATTAAAAATCTGGCGCATGTCAAATGTCGACTATCCATACGAATACTCATGCCTCCTACATCCTGATATAAATATTCAAGAATTTTATTTGCTTTACATCAATCTAGTTAATTTTTTTTTTTATAACAATTTCTTTTATCTTGACATACAAGCTATTGCAAATTCTTGTAACGTTTTACATATGTTAGAATATTCGGTTCTAACCTATTTTATTTTTCTTCCATTTTATTATTATTATTATTATTATTATTATTATTATTATTATTATTATTATTATTGTTATTATTATTATTATTATTATAGTTGTTGTTTTGGGGGATGCATGTTTGTGTTTAACTAAACAGAATTAAGTAACAGATGTAAACGCTTACTCGTGTCCTAGAATTT
>NC_068993.1:10204797-10207543 GCF_001194135.2 Octopus bimaculoides
GTGGTGGTGGTGGTGGTGGTGGTGGTGGAGTTGTGGTGCTAATAGTGTCTGTTGGGGAATGGTGCGGGAGTGGTAATGGTTCTGGTTGTGGTAGCGATAGTTGTGGCGACGTTGATGATGATGGTTGTGGTGGTGGTGGTGATGATATTCTTGGTGATGGTGGTGGTAGTAGTGGTGTTAGTGGTGATGTGTTGATAGTGGTGGTGGTGGTGGTTATAGTAGCAGTGTTGGTGGTTATGGTGGTAGGGATAGTGGTGGTTATGGTGGTGCTTATCCCATCACCCCTTCTAGGCCAATCTGTATCAGACACATGATAAAATGGAAAGCATTCCAGATTGACTCTGCATGAAGCTAGCGATTCTGCCAGCTCGCTACCTTAGTAAACTTATTAATAACGGTTTCTAATTTTAAGGTTGCGAGCTGGCAGAATCGTTAGGCACACCGGTTTCAATGTTTAGAAGTTTTTCGACCGTATTTCGACCATATTCTGAGTCCAAATTCCGCCGAGGTCGACTTTACCTTTCATCCTTTCGGGATCGATAAAATAAATAGCAGTCAATCACTGAGGTCGATGTAATCGATTTATCCCTCTCCCTCGAAGTGTTGTCCCTGATAGTAATAATAACGATAACATCTTTACGAGTATTTATTTTGACTATTTACGCATTGTTATATGCTCGCGCGAGCGAGCGTGTGTGTGTGTGTTTCGGCATACTTGTCAGATACATTAGCAAGCTTTTCATGGAGAAATGCCAAATACAAAAGCAGAAAGTGAACTTTTAGTGATATTTTACAATTTAAGGATCGATAGTTTTGAAGTAAAATATATCAGATTTTATTCGTGGTTATCCGCGTTTTTCCCGCCGCCATTGCATTCTTGCACGTACGATGCGTCATACATACACTATGCACAGATGTTAGACGGTTATCTAATATATAAAATTCGTTATCAATATACAAACTTTAATAATCAAACATCCTTAACCCTTGGTCTACCAGAGAAAATGTAGCCAACCAATCAATAGATAGTATATGCAACTACATGTACATAGACCTAGTTTTCTCTTGTTTATTTCTTCTTGCCACAGGAGTAGATAAGGTTTCTGTGTTGGAATGCTTGTTATATAATTTCAGCTCAACTAGTAGGAAAGGATTAAGGAATTTGCCAAACGTTTGCTACGGCTGAACGACAGAAATTAATTAAAAATAATAAAATGAAACTCAAACACTACTTCTCTGTCTTCGCTATTATTTATATAGTATTACATAATATATCATATTATAAATTTAGCTTTTTATTCTTGTTATTATCATTATTATTATTATTATTATTATTATTATTATTATTATTATTAAAATATACGAAGCCCAATATACCCATCATGAATACCAGTCTGATAAGGGTACACCAGGCACATGCATCACAACCATATGTGCGCAACATAGTAGTCTCATATCAAGATGAACAGCGCATGACCTTGCAGGCGGGGCCCAGTTAGAATTTTCTTCAGGTCGAGTAGCCCATCTCACTCAAAAGGTTCTTGAACAAAGTTTGTTTGAGGATGTCGAACGAAATACCCATGTTTCCAAAGGTGAATTATCCAAACCCCAAAGAATTCCTCTCAACACATGACTATGATGCTCCCCAACTACTTATGCTCGTGATCAGAGATGCACATATCGTCAGCCACCAAGGGACATGCTCAAATGATTAAGATCAAGCAACTGACAAACAGATCTGTGGTATTGAGCAGAATATTTGCTGAGGTCCATCTTTTATACCAAGACAAAACAATGTACGTAATAGCACTTGCAATCAGTTAAGATTAGAAGTGATGAGAGTCACTGCCTGGTACTACATCAGGGCATATTATTATTATTATTATTATTATTATTATTATTATTATTATTATTATTATTATTATTATTATCATTATTCGAACATGCTAGACGCTCGTCACATCGCTAGTAAGTTTATTAATTGTTAACTTTTTGTTATATAAGATTTGTTAAGGTCAAAACCACAGTGTTGCTTGGTTAGTTGGCTGGTTGGTTGGTCAGTCAGTTGGTCGGTTGATCGGTCGATCGGTCGGTCGGTCGGTCGGTTGTTTTTCGCTCTCTTAGAGCCTAAATTTGAAAATAAAAATTTCAAATTTTGTTCTGAAAAATATATTTTTTTAAAGATAGTGTTGGCTCTCGACTGAGGATGTAGAGTTCTGCGAAAGGTCGATAACAGCTGACGAAATACGGGAAGCGATAACGGACTGCATGATGGAGAATCTATCGGGGTCGGATTATCTTCCCCACGAGCTTTATTGTTATATGTCACACTTGTTCGACATATGCCACCTGTAGCAACCATGGCAGATGTCAACTGCAAATCGTAGCAGAATGGGGGAATTAGAAGCCCTGCCAAAAGAGGTGTTATTTCTTTACTACCCAGAAGGGGCTACACACAGAGGAGACAAACAAGGACAGACAAACACGGATTAAGTCGATTATATCGACCCCAGTGCGTAATTGGTACTTAATTTATCGACCCCGAAAGGATGAAAGGTAAAGTCGACCTCGGCGGAATTTGAACTCAGAACGTAACGGCAGACGAAATACCGCTAAGCATTTCGCCCGGCGAAATTATAAAGAATTTCGTATTCTTGCATGACAACACTCCCTCCCACTCTTCTAGGACCACCCAAGCATTGCTAGGGTCGTACGGCATACAAGGTGTCAGGTTGATGGTGTGGCT
>NC_068993.1:10208057-10216570 GCF_001194135.2 Octopus bimaculoides
ACACATACGCGTGCGTGTGTTTTCTATATAGTAACTTAATGAAATATTGGCAGCAACTCAAATTTCATGCTCGAATGAAACACCCTAGTTTGTTTAAATTAAACGAAACTTAACTGTCTTCTTCATCATCAGGCTGCGTCTAGTTTTTTCCCCAAAATTAGTCTGATAAATGAATACGGTGATTAATCAACATTTGTCTGAAAAGAACTGAGATGTTTCGCCCAAACATAAAACTTGAGTCGCTGCCAAGATTCCATTAAGTTACTTCATATTAAAAAGACAAAACTCTTATATGAATATTGACTTCACTTGCTAAACTTTATCCTCAAACGAATATATATACCTTTGTGTATATGTATATATATAAGTGTGTATGTTTGCGTATATATGTATGTCTGTATTATGTATACTCATGTATGTACATACATAATGTGTGTGTGTACATACACATACACGTTTACATACATGTATACACTCACATATACAAACATATATATATATATATATATATATATATATATATTCACACATACACACATGCATGCATGTATAATTGAGTAGTGGTAATCAAAAAGATCTTGGTAATTAACTTAATTGTTAGCTTTATATACGTGGAGGTTCTACTTACTCCAAAGGAATACATAAATATTCCAAATCATTCCACTAGTCAATGTAACAGTCCTTGCAAATTTAAACAGATGTATAACGATCCCAGGCACCATTAAGTCTATCTAATTGCTGCATATCACGTAGTGTATCATTTAGTAAAGTGACTAAAATGTACAGCTAAATACATTACTACATGCGTAGTTATTTACTGAAAAAAGAATATTGCATAACTTCCCATTATTGCATACCACGCCTATAGTTATGCACTAATGTGAAATTATATAACATTGAGTAATTATTATTCATTGTTGAATAAATAACCGTGGTATTGAAACGCATGTAGTGATGTTTTGTGTTGTCCATTCTTATTTCTTTATAATATATATATAAGGGAGAGGAGAAGAGGGTTGAAAAGGGAAAACAAGAATAGAAATGAAATGAAGGAGAGTATATGGAAAAGGAAATGTGAAAATGAGGAAGGTAAAGAGAATTTAGGAAAAGAATGAAGGTATGCTGAAAAGAAATAGACGAAAAGAATGAAGAAACGAGAGATGAAAGAAATAATGTATCGAACAAAATTAGTTTTATTGATCTCAAGATTTAACAATGTCTACCACACATACATACACACGCACGCGCGCGAGCTTTATACTGGATTGACAGGGTCTTAACCCATTAGCATTTAAACCGGCCATATATGGTCAAAATAGTCTACCTGCTTTATGTTCAAACTGGCCAGATCCAAGTTCTCTCATCTACCCTTCAATATCATTGTAAAAATGATCCCATCATCGAAATCTTGAAGCTACAGGATTGTAGTGGCGCGAAATTACAGCCGCCATTGAGGAAGTACTATTCTGCGCATGCGCAGGGGACTTCACCACCGGAAGCCCTTCGAGTTGCGCATGCGTAGTAAAACTCGTACTTAAACAGTGAGTTTCACTTTCTCAGCGAGTTGAGCCCGAGACCTTCTACGTAACAACACCTCGCTCCTCCACGATGCACTTTTACACTGTTCTCTGGCAGGCATCAAGGAAGCCCTTAACCTTCCATTACCAAACTACAACTTAATCAGCGGCTGCTAAGCTGAATGACAGGAATTGTGAAACCAAGCATCATCAGAAAAATAAAGCTTATATTTTTATTATGTTGTAAAATTGTTCTAATGTCTCTTCATATATAATGCTGTTGAAAGGTGATAGAGAGAGACTAAAGTCTCTATGACAACTATCAAACTTTTTACAGGATAATGCATGCATAATTAAAAATAAATTGAATTTTAAAAAGCATTGCATTTGACAGAGAAATCTGAATGCTAAAGGGTTAAGCTGACAAACACTCTGACAGTAGACGTCATCACCAATGCTGACCCATTGACCATAAATAGAAAGTCGTGCCAGCAGGAAATTATTAAGCCCCAAATGAGGCTCTTTTCGACAGCTTGACATGGGAATCGAACTGACCAGTTTTCTTCGTTACTAAAGAACTTTTCGAGGTATAATTAAATTCCCTTGCTAAGATACCGTACGCAATGGAAGACAACTAATTAAAATGTAAAAAAAAACAATGTGCTTCAACTCAACTCATTTACATAATTGCTTCAAACTTTGGAACATGGCCACCAATTTTGAAGGGAGAAGGGAAGCCGACTACTTCAACTCAAATGCTTATCTTATCGATGCCCCCCCAAAATATGAAAGGCGAAAGTCGACCAGGCCGGCATTTAAATTCAAAATGTAAAGAGCCAGCAGAAATGCTACAAAGCAATTTGTCCGGCATGCTAACAATTTCACCAGCTCCCCACTTAAGCTCATGTACATAATTAGATCCGTTTAACAGCCAGATGATAATTACTGAGAATGAAACTGGTTGGTTTCATTCTCACCCAAATTGCCAAAAAGGTCTCATCTTTAGTTCAGTTTCATAGTTAGACTATGTACGTATATAACTCCATGAACTTATTTACAGGCAATTTTACTCAATACATTCGTTTTCAAAACATCCTTGCCCTTCAGTGCAAAACGAAAAGTAACACAACAGTAACGGCAATAAATAGCGTTACAAAAAAAGGAATCAAGTGACAACAGATCTTCGTACAAAAGGTAGATATTTAGTCAGCTGTTAACATCGACATATGTATTTAATGTTAGTGGTTTGGGTTGTCTCACATATCACATAATAGATTGTTTAGTTGGTTTTTCGCAAGAAATCTGCTGCTGTAATCGTAGATGTTAGAGTATTTATTGATTGCAAATATAACAGTACAATACATTTATAACATGACTTACGTTTAGAAACAAAACAAACACAGTGGCAACTAAAAGACATTTGGAGGAAGTGCCAGATGACCTTGGTCAAATACTTTATCTTTTACTTGTTTCAATCATTAGATTGCAGCGATGTTTGGGCCCCACCTTGGGGAGGTTTTAAACGACGAATCGGCTTTTGTTTTTTTCTTTTTTTCAAGCCTGGTACTTATTCAATCGGTGTCTTTTGCTGAACATGGATGTAAACAAACCAACATCAGTTGTGACACACACAAACATAAATATGTATAGATATATTTATATTCGACAGGGTTCTTTCAGAAAATTTTTTAACTTTATAGTTTTTTTTTCAAATGTTACACTGCTTTCGTTTTGTCCCAAAAGTCAAGGATGTTTTGAATATGAACGTAATGAACAAGATTACGATATTTTTTCATAATCCACTCTGTTGTCATATCCAAGACTAAACTTCACTGGTTCAATCTACCCAACAGTAATCAAGTACCATGGTACATAAGAGCAGTTTAATAACAGAAGCAACACAACTTGTCTTGCAGTTTAAACGCTTCAGTTAGAAAACTGTTTGGACACGAGGAAGGGAGACCACTCCAGTGTAATCCCAGTATTCCACCGCATCGACTTAGATTCATCTCTCTAATCTTCAAAACTGGGCAACATCTCGCCACGCCAATATAAGCATTTCGTTTCATCATTTTTTTTAAATGGTTATGGAGGAGGGAACGAATAAAACTAGAGAGAAATAAGTTTCCAAGCATAAATTCATCAGTAATTTAACACAACATGGAGATCTACAGGGTGTCCACAAAGTCAGGGTACATGTGGATTAATACATACTTTAAGAAATTATTATTTCTTATATTTAATTGTTTATGTTACGATTTTATTTACTCTATGTACCCAGACTTTGTGGACACCTTGTATATTAGAATTATCGCAGACGATAAGTTGGTCACATAAGCAAACTTGATAATATAAACGTTAAACAACTGTTATATATATATATATATATATATATAGGTGTCTCGGCACCCTTAGTTACACTTAGTGACGATTGAATTTTTCCTTTTATGGTATTATATTGCGCCTCACTGTTGATTATATGCTGCTGTCGCGTGACCAGCGGCCAGTCACTCTTTGTCTTCCTTTCTTAGTCTGGTCCCTCAGCTGACCAGTCGCAGATCCTGTCTCTCCGTTCTCCATCCTTCAAGACATTTTCTAAGCATTACCCACCATTCTCGTCTCCCTGGCTCCAAGGCCGTATTTTGTTCGACTGTTCGTCCTCGTCCACCATCTTAAATCACACTCTGTGTTGTTTTATTTGTTTTGTTTTCTTTGCTCTTGTCCCTAATTCTCCGCAAGAAATTTTATTTTTTTGCGGGCGCCGTCAATTGAGAAACACTCAGTCTTAAAGGTGCGAAATTGAACAGTACCAATTGGTCGATAACTGATGAAGAATTATCGACTTTCTGTTTTGTCTCCCGTTCGTTTTTACATCCAGTATACGTTACCGTTTGTTTATACATTTTTTTCATTTATCAAGTAATGGAACGCAACACACACCAAAGATATATATATATATATATATATATATATACACACACACACAGGTACCGAGCCTCTTATCCGAAATCACCAGAATCCGGCTATTTTTGAAACTGGCTAGCTTTGAATTTCGCAGGCTGTAGATGTCCGCCGCACGGCCTCTGTTTTGGTTTCCGTGGCACATGCGTCACACGACGCCAGTTCTTGTGTAACTGCTGCTGTGTATTATTTTGTACCTGTATCTCTTAAATAAAATGATGTTCTTTACTTTTCTTTGTTTATTTTTCATCCTACATATTATACGTTGTACAGTATTTTATAATTTAAGTGGCTTAATAAAGATCAGACCTGCTTTAGAAATGTATTAATTTGTTTATGTTATACAAATTTGTTCTTTACATTTCGTTGTTTATTTTATATTTACAGTATATATTTAGTCTGTGTCCAGAAATCTGGAAAATTCAGAAATCCGGACCACCTCCGCTCCCAAGGTTGCTGGGAGAGGGGGAATAAGTCAATTACATCGACCCAGTATTCAACTGGTACTTATTTTACTCATTTTTCACGACTTACTAACGAGTCTACCAGCTCACCGCCTTAACCAATAATAATAATCCTTTCTATTATAGGCAGAAGGTTTGAAATTTAGAGGCAGGGGGGTTAGTCTATTACATCGAACTGTGCTCAACTGGTACTTATTTCATCGACCCCGAAGGGACGAAAGGCAAAGTCGACCTCAACTTGAACTCAGAACGTAGCGACGGGCGAAATACCGCTAAACATTTGGTCCAGCGTGCTGAAGATTCTGCCAGCTCCTCACCATAATAATAATAATACTTTCTGCTAAAAGCACAAGGCCTGAAATTTTGGGGGAGGAGACTAGTCAATTACACCGACCCCAGTACTCAAATGGAACTTATTTTATCGACCCCGAAAGGATGAAAAGCAAAGTCAATTTGAACTCAGAACACGAAGACAGACAAAATGAAGAGAAGCATTTTGTTCAACTGGCCGGCGATTCTGCCAGCTCACTGCTTTATTAATAATAATAGTAGTAATGATCCTTGCTATAGGTACAATGATTCTGCGAGCTCACCACAGTAGTAGTAGTAGTAGTAGTAGTAGTAGTAGTTGCTGTTTAAGCACAAGACTATTAATTCTGAGTGGAAGGGATTAGTCAAACTGGTACTCCGTCGGTTACGATGACGAATGTCCCTACTCGTGAAATTAACGTGCAAGTGGCTGAGTACTCCGCAGACATGCGTGCTCTTAACGTAGTTTTCAGGGAGATTCAGTGCGACACAGAATGTGACAAGGCTGACAAGGCTAGTCCCTTTGAAAATACAGGGACCACTCATCTTTGCTAGCTAAGCAGACTGGAGCAACGTGAAATAAAGCATCTTGCTCGAGGACACAACGCACCGCTGGGAATCGAACTCGCGTCCTTACGATCTTGAGCCAAGTACTCTAACCACTAAGCCACACGCTTTCAATTACACCAACCCCAGTACATGACTGGTACTTTAATTTATCAACCCCAGATAATGGTAGTAGTGGTAAAACTTTAAACCAGGCCTGACCAACTCAAATTACATTGCAGGTCACTTTAATCACAGAAAGGTCTTTGAGGGCCGCTTGTATACTGACAGAATTGAAAGCATTTTGCTTTCTCGTGCTATTATTACAATAATGAATCGATGATCGTTGAGTCAACATGAAATATTAACGTTGCTAAAACAGTAGTATCTTACTTTTTTTTTACTTTTCATTACAATCTTTAATTGTTGATAAAATTTTATAAACGTTTGTTTAAATAAACCCATTTCAAGAAAGTATCAAGATAAAAGTCTGCAGGCCACATGCGGCCCACGGGACTCAGGTTGGCCGACACCCTGCTTTAAACTACTGGCTACATTCTCAAGTAGTGCACTACAGCATCCAGTCATAGATTGTGCTTGTGATGGCAAAAAATTATCAACTATTCTAAAGATCTTAATTATAATTAAGAAATTAGTGCTTATTATGCATAATTAATACTAACCGTGTTTATAACTGTTTTTTTGTCTTCGGTGTCTATTAGGAAGGTTTTTATTAACAATTATAATAATTATATAAAAATGTGCAAGAATATTGTGATCTATGATATTTTTTTTTAATGGAAAATAAAAACTAAGTTTGTGTTACACTTCCAAGCCAGCAAGCTGTGGCTTTGCTAGAGCACTGCTGTATTTGTGAAATATGTACATTTTTCAAAGATTTCCTTTTCAGCTCTAAAAGGTGAAGTGTAAAACAAGAAATAAAGGTAAAACAAAAAAGTGATGGACAACAAAAGTAACCAAATTCATGAACGATTTTTAAAAATTATTTAATTAAATTAAATTAATTCATTAATTAAATAATTAAAAAAGTAAAAGCTTTTCAAGGGCTAAAAAGCTTCAGAGTTTTTGGTTTTTCCCTGTTTCTTACATTCTTAAGTAGATGAGAGATAAATGTTCACCTGGATAGAATGTTAGTTTATCACTAGCAACATTCCCAGATGAATACAGCATTTATTCGCCTATACCCATGCAAACTGTGGTAATGTAGATTAAGAGGTTTCATCCAGAATTCAAATGAAACATCTATACCTGAATTGGAACTGATAAACTATCTGTGGGCAACAGGTAGGAGAACTGTAGTAAGGTGGGGGGTGAATAACTGATAAGTGACCAATGGAAAAGTGGGCAACTGGAGGAGAGCAGCTTCAGGCTGGACAACTGTAAAGAGCAATGGTAAGGTGGACAAATGATAAGGGGGTGCAAATGATGGAGACAGCACTCAAGCTGGGGGGTTAACTGATGGAGAGCTATAGTAGGGTGCACGAGTGGTAGGAAACTGTAAAATGACGGGCAGAGTGCAGTTAGTGATGAAGGGGAGAGAATGTCAGTCTACACAAGTGATGGTGAGATGAGTGGGATGGGTAAAGGTCAACGCGAGGGGGGAACTGATGGCAAACGCAGGACAGTCTGGACAACTGATGCAAGAACAAACTGCCAATCAAACCTCATTCAAATGAGGTAATTCTGACCACTGCCACCACAGAATATTTATTCGTCTATTTTGCTTATCATTGACACATCCTGTATAAATACAATATGTCATTATCTAGCAGAACTCTCATGTACTCACACACAGAGTGACAGCCTTCAGATTGTCAGAAGTCCACTCCTGCTATGTGCCATCAACATACTTCAGGTTCGATCACCCATTACTTATACAAGCCAAAAGCTCATGAGGACCCAGCAGTATATATGCATTTGTATATGTAAATATGTGTGATATATATATATGTGTATACACAATATGTATATGTGTACATATGTGTGTGTGTGGATTAATGGATTAAATGTATAAAGGTGCATAGATGTACAATAGTGTATGTGTGGATGTGGAGACTAGCATGCGAATGTGTAGCCACGTGTGTGTGTGTGCATGTTTTTCTCTAATTCCTTGTAATCATGGTATTTCAAAATTAACAGCAATTAAATTTTAAAGCAGTGACAGTCAGGTGGAGCAGGGTGGGCAAGATGCAAAAAATGGGAGGATAAAAAGGGGTGGTGAGTGCGCAATCATGACGGAACCCTACAGAAAACAAAAATGCAAAACAAAATATGGTAAAAAAAATTGTTAAAAAAACGCAGTGATGTGTCAGTGTGTTCACGCAACTAAAACTAAATTACACAGAAATGTGGAATGTTGATTAGTTGTCAAGCACATAATTGTCAGTAACAAACCCACAGCAATGTACAGGAGTTCTCACAATCATCTGCTTGTTGTCCCTCATATATACACACAACGTTCAGAAATATACACTCATGCATACACATGCACACACAAAAATTAATATCATTGTTGTCATCATTTAGCATCCGGTTTCCATGGTGGCATGGGTTAGATGGTTTGACCGAAAATAGTAAGCTGGAGAGCTGCTCCAGGTTCCAATCTGATTTGGTGCAGCTCTGCAGCTTACCAGTTTCAATCAAACTATACACACACACACACATTATATATATATATATATATATATATATATAT
>NC_068993.1:10216841-10217768 GCF_001194135.2 Octopus bimaculoides
TATATATATATATATATATATATATATATATATATATATTATATACACACACACATACACATATATCAAACACAAATAGCACCCATTACACTCTCAGTGTGATTGGCATTAGGAAGGGCATCCAACCATAGAAACCATGCCAAATCAGACTGGAATCCGGTGCAGTGCATCAGTTTACCAGCCCTGGTCAAATCATCCAAACCATGCCAGCATGGACAACAGACGTTAAGCGATGATGATGATGATGACACTTACACAAGGTACACGTTTTACTAGTTTGTGGGTAGGCTGCACTTATAGGTATAAGAGAATATATTCCCATCAATTTGCTTGGTGTTAAAACACCTGGAAGTCATAGAGAAGCAAGATAACTCACATCAGGGCTGGCAGACATCAATGTTTTGTCATTTTTGTGACTTGTCAATACCACATACCTGAAACAAGGCCTGATGTAAGCTAAATAGCTGTCTATAAGTATGTATACATATATATAATTTTTGTCTTTTCTCTTACTTGTTTCAGTCATTGGACTGCAGCCATAGTGTGGCACTGCATTGAAGGGTCTTAATCATACAAGTCAACTCCAGCTCTTATATTCATTTAAAAAAAACTTGTTCTATCAGTCTCTTTTTGTAAATAAACTAACACTAGTTGTGAAGCAGTGATAGGGTGAATAACATAAAGACACAACCAGTGTTGGTTTGCTTATATCCTCATAACTTAGTGGTTTGGCAAAAGAGACTGATAGAGTAAGTACCAGACTTTAGAAATAAAAATAAACACTGCAACCGATTTGTTTGACTAAAACTCCTCAAGTCGGTGCCCCAGCATGGCCACAGTCCAATGACTGAAACAAGTAAAAGATTTAAAACTACACACACTCATGCATACACACATTACATATATATATATATATATATATATATA